>NC_142567.1:5355000-5522500 GCF_041283825.1 Pyrus communis
CGGACTTGTTCACAAAAAGTTTAAGTACAGGCAAGCTCGAAAATTTTCGCTGTCTGCTCAGCACAGTGCAAAGAATGAGAGCTAACATTGAGGGGGAGTGTTGAGAATCAATGTTAGGTAGAATCAATGTTAGGTATGGTTGAGTGGAAAAAATTAGGTGCAATTAATGGGTTTTGTGTGGTAGCAAATAATCTTAGTTTAATTAAGTGTGTGGTGTAGCTTTCATTTGGTTTGCTATAAATACCCAAGTCCTCAAGCATTGTATATCATCCAAGGAAAAACAAAGCCTAGAGCTAAATAAGAAAAGCTTTGCTAATTAGTTTGTTTTGTGAGCTTTCTTTAAGAGTGTGCTCTATTTTGCTTCTTCTTGGGATCATTAGAGTTATCTTGGATACTCTTCTTATTCAACAGACACCTGGTCTAGGAGCTTGTTTGTGGATCAAATGCGTGCTCGAGGTTGGAAACCAGCACCATGCGTGCGTCTCTCTAGATCGCGGAGTGCTAGTTGCCAACCTTGAACACGCATTTGATCCACAAACAAGCTCCTAGACCAGGTGTGAGCGCCATTAACAAAGTAGAGTTCATAGTTGTCCCCATCTACGAGATCAAGGTGTAATTCACCAATCCTTGCCTGAAGCGTATTCTCCGGTGCTGTCATTCCACCGAGTTCACTTCTTCGTAATTCAAATAGTAAAACAAACTCTCCTCTAGTTGCATCTCTGTCAAACACTTGGAGATAGTGTGCACCAGCTCTCTCAAGTACAATCCAACTCAACCTGTCATTTCTCAAGTACAATCCAACTCAACCTGTCATGCGCTTCTCCAATAGCCATGTAAGTCGAAATCCAAGCTTGAGAGTATAACTCATGATCACACCAATATTCCCGCCAAGTGTCCTCCGGCATGTTCAGTACACAAATAAAATCACGCAGAATACCCTGAAACTAGCCGAAGGAGGTAGACATGATATTAATTGATATCAGAAGTTTTTCCACTTCTGTTTGGCCGGTCTGTCTCACTCTTCGAAGAACGTCGACCATCCTTCGTTCTCGGCCTCCAACACCACCACCTCCTCCTACTGGTGTGACTCCATCGCTACCACCGCCTCCTGGTGTGACTCCGTTGCCACCACCACCTGCTGGTGGGACTCCGTCGCCACCACCGCCACCCTTGGAAGAGGAAAAGGAGATGGAAGCCCTTGGAGGTGGAGCCCAGAATACCACTGGCCATCAAAATCTGAGATAAACCAAATTCGAGACAAGGAAAACCAAGTATAAATATTAGACAAGGAAACATCAAGTATAAACGACAGAGTGGCAGAAATAAAGATAGTGCAGGAAGAGGCAAGTCTGTATTATGAGTGAATTCATTTGTTTGTCATATTCATACAAAATATATACAAGCCGATAGTTGAGATCACTGGTCATGTGGGCGTCGGAATCGACCACCCAAGGGAGTGTCAATAGTCGCGAGATAGGCAAAGTTTCCTCATGTGGAACACTGGCGGGCTTTGTGACCATATTTGACAAGGGCAGTCATATATATTCAAAGGTAGGAAGCAGCGATGGTGTGGGGAGGAGGTCGGTTGTCGCAAGAGGCACCATGGGTGGACCGAGAAGAATTCTAAGTTGCAGAACGAGGTTGCCATTGGCCACGCGGACGACCATGCCTGTGCCCAAAGCAGCGTTTAGAAGAAGAGCTGTTGTTGGACACACCAGCGGAACGGCGAGAAGCAGCAAGGGCAACACCACTGGACAGCGATAAAGAGGACATTTTTTTAATAGGATTCTCTTCTTGAATAAGCAATTCATAGCAATCATCATACGAAAGGGAAGGCCGGAGATGAACGGCTGTGGTGAACTCTTTGTACTTAGGACCAAGGCCGTCTAGTAGACATTCAATGAGTTCATCTTCAGTATTGGCGGAACCAGCGACGTTAAGGGAGTCGGCAATACTTTTAGCATGCAACAGATATTCAGACATGGGCTTCTCTGAATCTTCCTCGAGAGTGCGAAGTTGGTCACGAAGGGTGTGGAGGTGAGTCTTGAAAAGAGGTGAGAGATGTTGAAGGTGGTGGTAAGAGAGAGGGTAGCAGCAGTCATGGTGGAGGAAGACGAATCAGAGGAGGCAGGAGAAGCTATATAGGATCGATGGAAGCTTTCGATGGTACGATATAGAGAAACGAGCGAGTGGCAGAAATAGAGATAGTGCAGGAAGAGGTAAGTCTGTATTATGAATGAATTCCTTGATTGATTTGTTCATCATATTCTACAAAATATATAAGGAAAATCAAGTATAAACATCAGACAAGGAAAAGCAAGTACAATTTTCACAATTTGCAGGAAAGAAGTAGACCTTTGAGGAGGAGGAGGAGGTAGTGGGTACAAGTACAACCATGGCTCTTTCTCTCTTTATTTCTCTCTCTCTCTCTCTCTCTCTCTGGCTTCACCTCTGAGGAGAAGTGACATTTAAGAAAGTATTTCCAAATGACTTTTAGAAGGACACAGAGAAAATAGGAAAATACAAAGAAGACAATGTTAATGCCACTGCTTTACAAAACATTATATATTTATAATAATTGTTATTTTTGGCATATTGCAGCCTTTGAGATTTTGGAGCTTAAATATCTTCAAGTATGCCACATTTGTGTGCTGAAAAATAGTAAAACTGATGCACGACAACCCCTTTAGGTTTCGTTGCTGTGCTCGTACACTTGCATTAAATGCTCTCCCTCTCAAGTGCCCTTCTGGGTTCAAAGCTTGCACTTTTCTTTGCTGCAACTCCCCTAGCCAATCTTAGCCTTACCATTCCAATCTGAATATCTATACTTTCATGTCTTCTTTATCATATTGTTATTTTTAAACAAAACAAATGTTTATTTGAAAATAAACGAACGAACAAACGAAATACAACGGCAAACATCATTTTATTAAATAGATTGTTGAAATGGCTACATAACTCGAAATACTACATTATCAATCACTTGTTGAAATAAACTAATACAAGCACTACTATATATTATTATATAGTGAAAATTAAAGCAAAATCTTAATCCATAACGGATGTGAAACTATAATATCTAAACCTACAAGAAAACCATAAATAATAACTAATTTTTCAACACTATTGAACTAAAATCTCCATATTAACTTAGTACTACGGTCTAGTGTTATTCCTCTTCGCTTGTAAGTTAGAGGTTTTAGGTTCGATTCTCGCCAAATGCGAATTTGAATCACATTATTGCTAACTTATTGTGAGGCTAATCCACCCTCCTTTTCTTTAGTGTAAATAATATTGTTTGTTAAAAATAAAAAAAATTACATTAGAGTTTTCTTTTTCCTTTTTATTTTGTTATTAGTTAATGTAGTTTTTACACCATATGCCATATGCATTTGTTGTCGCTGTAAAAAACTCCTTCAATCATGACAAGTGGCCTAGTGGAAAAGTGCAAACAACAGTTCCTTAAAAATAATAGGAGGTCCTGTGTTCGATATTTTGTAAGCTATTAATCAGTTGATTGTGGCCACGGGTAAGGTGCAATTCCAACTAGTCTCCTTCGGGCCCAAAAGAGTAGATAATTGTGCATGGTTCGCCACCAGTTGTCCTCCTTTAAAAAAAATAAATAAATAAATAAATAAACTCAAGTCTTCTATAAGTCAATAATAATACGACAACTGTAGCATTTTATGTATAAAAACTATATGTTCAGTGATCACTTATACAGCATTTTGGCTTCTCGCATAGTTTTTTTTATTTTTTTTATTTTTATCAGCAAATAAATCAAACAAAAATAACAAAAAACGACAGTGGTTAGAAGAAGGCTGAAATGCTTATGTAAGTCTTTCTGGCCCCCAGAAAGAGAACTGCCACAACAAACCACCTACTCGTCTAGGTTTTTTTATTTTTTATTTTTTTTAAGTTATTAGAAAAACTTTAAGGAATATATCAAGTTAATAAAAATTTGTCTATTTATCATACAATTAAAAAAAGTTTAAGGAGTATATCAAGTCATTAAAAAAAAGTTAATTGAATTAAAAAGGAGAGAAGGTCTTTTTTTTTTTTTTTTTTTGATTTTTTTGGGAAAACTAGAAATAGAATTCCAGGGCCAAAGCCAGACAAAGTACACACAAAAGGGTCCAAGGTACAAGATTAACACAAAGCAAAAATGGACCCAAACCAAAGCACAAAGAAAACTAAATACAAGCACAAACAGGTCAACAAACTTAAACCAAAAAAGAGCCCAAAACAGCAAAGGAACCCAAGTCTTCTGCTTCCACTACCTCTACTACAGTAAACCACCACGAGAAGCCAGCCTTCGCGCCTCCAACCGACAAATGCCGCTTTGATCGCCTCTAGCAGCCGCAAACAACTGATCAAGCGCAGCCACAAAAGAAGAAACAAGCCACAAAGGGGAAGAAACCCAGGGCAGGACCCGAGTAACGCTGCCAACAATGGCAGCAAACAGTGAGAAAGTGGTGGTGTGGTGAACACCCGAGCCAATGAGAACACCGAAACTCTACACACTCGCTCAGGGAGCTGCAACAAGTCGCTGTAAATTGTGACTGCAGATCGAAGTGGAGATGGTCAAAGAAGGCGAACACCATGGTGGTGTGAGGGACAAGCCAAATCGGGATGGGGAATAAAGGGTAAAAGCAAAATCAGGAAAAGAAAGAGGAGACAAAGGGCAGGAGGAAGGGATTGCCACCGCCCCCAGCCAGAGCTAGGGACGGCGGCACCGGATTTTGGCGAAATGGGAGACACACACAATTGCTTAAATTGGAGCCTTCACCTTCTCCTTCCATTCCATGACAATGGCGGCAGGCTGCAGGCATAATATATCCTATCCCATCACAAAAGGGTGGCATCCCAGAACAGTCTTTGGCACGTCAAAAGCCATGCAACAAATCACGCGTTACAAAGCGCGCGTCCACTGCATATTCACTGCACACAAACAAATTGTCGCTGCATATTCGCTGCATGTTGACTAGTACGGAATCCACAATATACGTGCCCAGCCAGCAAACCATTTGCCTTCAAATCAAAGGAATTTTAACGAAAATCTTCCGGTACTATTCATTTTAATGAAAAATCATATTTTTACACTAAAAAATCAATCTTGGTACTATTCATTTTAATGAAAAATCATATTTTTACACTAAAAAATCAATCTTGGTACTATTCATTTTAATGAAAAATCATATTTTTACACTAAAAAATCAATATTGGTACTATTCATTTTACCCTTTATTTTGTCATTATCATTAAAACTCAAAGTTTCACGTCATTTTTATTAGTTTTTCTTTAAATTAATGCTGGCAGATTCAAACCAGTGCCAATTTGTCGCCATGCAATTAAGCATGAAAATTACTAAATATGTAGCAATTGGTAAAATCAAGTCTCACTTTTATCTCCTAAACCCAAATTTGACACCTAATCTCATTTTTTAATTTAAATTTTACTAAGCAAGTTCAAAATTATTATATTAATTTAGGAGACGAGGAGTTTCAAATAGATTGTAGATTGTTTTAAGTGGTTGATTGTCATTTGCTTGCGCCACAAGTTATTGAGCTTCTTAACTAAAGGATTGTTTATAAACGGGTTAAATCCATAATTAGTTCTTCTCTATGCCTTGAAAATAAGGATTTTTAATTCATGTTGAATGCCAAGATATTGTTACGAATCATCCAGCAATGGTGCCAATTAATTCATTATTGTGAGTGGAAGAAGTAGGATAGAAAGTAAAGGGAAGCAAGTATTAAACAGATATTGAAGATAAAAAGCTTGCAGGAATCCATAAAGTGTTAAGGAAAATGGTAGTAAACTGTACAAAAAGACAACAACTAGAACAGTAAATAACTAATATAATTATTTGAACAAAGTTTCAACCTTTTCGGGCAAAGTTAGTTAACTATCGGTCAAACTCTTTGCAGTCACAAGGTACAAACTTAGGAAAGGAAAGTGAAGCCAAGGAAATCGATACTACAAAAGGAAAGTACTTAGCAAGCTAAAACCATAAATCTAGTGCATGAACTACAAAAGTAATGTAAGGATGTGACAAAGTTTTTATTAGTCTTTTTTCTGAGCGTTTGAGTTAGTTTCATTTTCTTTCTTATTCTCTTGCTTCTTTTATAGAGTTTGCTTCCCTGCGAATTAAGCTTTCTGGCTTCATACATCACTTCCAGCCAAGTGGCTGATATGAATGTTGGTAAAGGATGAGTTTTCACTTGGGTAATCGATCTTTGATTCCTTTAATTTTAAGGGTTTTGCCAGAAAACAAGTGCTTTTCCTAGCAAAACAACTTCTTCAGTGTGAACAATGGTGGATTTGCCGCCCAAAACCGCCACTGACAAGTACTTTTCAAATATCAGGCTGGTTATTGTTCAAAACGTGTTAAAATTAAACGCTCATTAAGAAGTGAGCTGACTTTGAAGGAAATAGGTCGTGGCTGGGCCCAATGTTTGTTTTCGATGCAAATACACATGATTCATAAATGGAGAGGTTTAACGAAAAGCTAGCGGTATTGTTCACTTTAATGAAAAACCATATTTTCACATTAAAAAGTCAATCTTGGTACTATTCACTTCACTCTTTATTTTGTACTTATCGTTAAAACTCAAAGTTTTCAAGCCTTTTTCATTAGTTTTCCTTTATAAATTTGATCTACTTAGCATTACTTGATTGGTAATATCTCAAACTTCCCGTTGCTGTTTTAGTTCGTTTCTTGAACTCTAAGGGGGTTTCAAATCTTTCGTGGTTACACAATTTTTGTAATAAAAAAAAAAAATCATACAATATAATGGTATGGAATCCTTTTTATAAAACCCAGGTTTTACAAGGTTGGGAGTTTTTGAAATACTGGTTGTATAGAATAAATATCGGCGGCTGCAATCTTTTACCATCAAAAAATGGTAGTGGGGTTTTGTAGGTTTGAGAAATTATGTGGGTTATAAGTTATAAGGAAAAAAAAAATTGATGAGACTTTAACTTATCATCTATTGAAAAATAAGGTCTTGTGGATAATGTTTTTAAAATGATTTAAAGTGTTTTTAGAGAAAATATTTATGATTTTAAAGCACATAAAATGTTTATGAGTTTTAAAATGACTTAAAAGTGTTTTTAGAAACAACGTTATGGGTTTTAACTCAGATTTGACAACTGTGTGACGGACGCATGGGAAGCGCATGCACTTGTTGGTAGCTCATTTGTGTGTATCAAGTGACGTGTGCTTTTCTTTGTGGCTGCAGAAACCTAGTCCATGGCGATATGCCCGTTAGTATTTGTTGACTATATTCGGATATGTATCGGACACATTGGAAGAGAAAAGCCTGTGTTTGTCTATTTCAAAAAGAGTACCTCCGACTGGTGAGCAGAAGCGGGAAAATCATTTTTTGTTTGAGGCTGGGAGAGGAAAAACATTGCGAACTAGTGGTAGTTAAAAGAACTCTCAATTGTTCCAATGTTACAGGTGCCTTTGTTTGAGTAATGATGTTTAATTGAGTTTTGTAAGAGGAAGAAAAGAGAGTGAATAAAGAAAGAATCAGTATGTGCTCTGCTCTCTCTCTCAAAGTCTGAGAGTAGATGATTTTTCATATATTCCTCAGAAAACATGCACGAAGGCATGAGTACATAACTGATAGCCTTAGCTGGATACACACAACCAACAATACAATCTCAGCCTTACACTTGTCATAATCTAAGACTAAGTGAATACACAATTAGAAACAAGGCTTATTTACTTTAACTTTACTTAGCTCACAGCTTATACACTAATACTCCCCTTTAAGCTATGAGCTGATACAACTCCAAGCTTGTCTCTGAGATAGTTGAATCTCTCTTTTGGTAAAGCCTTGGTAAAAATGTCTGCTACTTGTTCTTTGGTTGGACAGTATACCAAATCAACAATTCCCTGCTGCAAGGCATCCTTTATGAAGTGATATCTTCTGTCAATGTGCTTAGTCCTTTGGTGAAACACAAGGTTCTTGGATATTGAGATTGCAGATGTGTTATCACACTGCAGAGGAGTTGCCTCAGCATGTAATTCTCCAAAATCTTCAAGAACAAACCTGATCCATATAGCTTGAGATGTTGCTTCGGCAGCACTTATATATTCAGCCTCTGCTGTGGATAGTGCAACACAATTTTGTTTCACAGAAGCCCATGAGAACACTCCACTGCCAAAAAAAAACGCATAGCCTGAGGTACTCTTGCTGTCATCTATTGATCCTCCCCAATCACTATCACAGAAACCAACCAAAACTGCCTTCTTGCCTTTCATATAATGCAAACCATAGTCCAGTGTTCCTTTGATATATCTAAGCACTCTCTTAGCTATCCCATAGTGCTTGTTAGAAGGGCCATGCATATATCTAGCTAACAAACTAGCTGCATACATCACATCTGGTCTTGTAGCAGTAAGATACAATAAACTGCCTACAAGTTTTCTGTATTTCTCTTCATCTGCTGCACCACTTCCATCTTCTTTACTTAACTTTTCAGTAGCCACAAGAGGAATAGAGACAGATTTACATTCTTTCAATCCAAACTTATCCAACAGAGAAGAGGCATACTTCTTTTGATGAATGAAGATGCTAGATTCTGTTTGAATCACCCCCATCCCCAGAAAATGGTGAAGAAGACCCAAGTCTGACATCTCATACTTCTCCTTCATATCATCTTTGAACTCATCCAGCATATCTTGATTGTTTCCAGTATACACAATATCATCCACATTTATGGAAACTATTAGTATATCCTTTTCTCCCCTTGTCTTAGTGTAGAGAGTTGCTTCACTTAAGCTTTTCTCAAACCCACACTTAGCAAAATAGCTGTCAATCTCTCCATACCAGGCCCTAGGCGCCTGTTTCAAGCCATAAAGAGCCTTGTGCAGCTTGTAAACCTTATCTTCCTTGCCACTAATCACAAACCCTTCAGGTTGATCAACATATACTTCTTCTTGCAATATTCCATTTAAGAAAGCAGACTTAACGTCTAATTGAAATAGCTTCCAGCTTCTGTGTGCAGCAAGTGCAATTAGTGTTCTGATGGTGTCCAATCTGGCAACTGGAGCAAACGTCTCATTGTAATCAAGTCCTGGTTTCTGCACATATCCTTTAGCAACCAGCCTTGCCTTGTTCTTTTGTACTGAGCCATCCAAATTTAGTTTGGTTTTGAACACCCATTTCACACCAATAACCTGCTTATCACTTGGTCTGTCTACAAGCTTCCAAGTCTCATTTTTCTCAATCATGGACAATTCTTCTTTCATAGCTTTTATCCAAGCTTTATCTTGTGCAGCTTCCTCATACTTCTCTGGCTCCACAATACAAAGATTGCATTGTGCTAGGATATCACTGATATTTCTCCATTTAACTGGTGTATGGTCATATGGACTAGTGATCTCAACAGTTTCAGAGACATCTCTATCTTGTTCTTCCATTTGATTACTGTCTACTATTTCTGTCACTTCTTGTAGACTGAAATCATTCACAGTCCTATACTGATCTTGAATGTTAGTTATTGCAATAGACTTCTCTGAATTCTCCTTCCAATTCCAAGACATAGTTTCATCGAAGACCACATCCCTTGATAGAATTAACTTCCTTGAACATGGATCAAAAACTCTGTACCCTTTTCTCACAAGTTGCATAACCCACAAACACACCTTTGACAGACTTTGCATCAAGCTTTTGTCTTCTTTCAGCTGGTACATGAACATAACAGAGTGATCCAAACACCTTTAAGTGACCAATTCCTGGTTTTCTCCCACTATAGGCTTCAAAAGGAGTCATGTTCTCAAGAGCTTTTGTAGGCGATCTGTTCAGAATATAAACAGCTGTATGTACAGCTTCTGCCCATAGAAAGTATGGCATGCTTTTATCATGAAGCATTGCCTTAGCCATCTCTACAACTGTTCTATTCTTTCTCTCCACTACTCCATTTTGCTGTGGAGTATAAGCAATGGATAACTGTCTTTGTATGCCTTCAGATTCCAATAACTTGCTGAATTCAGTTGAGAGAAATTCTCCCCCTCTGTCACTTCTTAGACATTTCACTTTAAATCCACATTGTAACTCCACCATTGTTTTGAACTTTCTAAAACAGATTAGTGCCTCAGACTTATGTCGTAGGAAATAAACCCATGACATTCTTGTGTGATCATCAATAAACAACATGAAATATTTATTCCCAGCAATTGATTCATTATTCATGGGACCACACAAATCTGTGTGTATCAATTCTAGAAGATTCTTGGCTCTCCAAGCTTGTCCTTTTGGAAACCAATCTCTGTGTTGTTTTCCCATTTGACATCCTGCACACACACCATCAACATTTTCAAGGTGCGGAAGACCATGCACCATTTCTTTTTCTCTAAGCTGCTTGAGGCTTCTAAGATTTAGGTGTCCTAGTCTCTTGTGCCAAGTCCAGGTACATTCAGCTACACTAGTTTTCAATGCAACTTGATCAATTTGCATTAAAAACAAAGGGTAGCACCTATTACTTTTCATCTTAACCTTGATAACCAGATAATCAAGTGAAGGACCATCAAAGATACAACACTCTCTTCCACCAAATAGCAAATAATATCCATGTTCGTCCATCTGTCCCACACTCAACAGATTTTCCTTCAAACCAGGTAGAAACATGACTTCCTTGATGCATTTACTACCAGAATTTGTATCAATCCTAAGTGAACCTATTCCAGCAACATCTACCAGATTTCCAGTAGGCATTTGTACCTTTCCAGTGACATTTGTCCTTACATCCCTGAGTAGCTCAGCATTTCCAGTCATGTGGTTACTACAACCACTATCAATGTACCAGTTTTCATTCACCTTGACCTCAGTAATTGCACTGTTAGCATAAAACAGATTACCTGTCACTTCTGCCTGATTAGCACAGTTTGCCTTCTGAACAACCTTGCCTGCTGTACATTCTCTAGCCCAATGTCCAAACCTATCACAGTTGTGACATTTGGATTGCCCCTTGTATCGACATTCACCAAAATGGAACTTGGAACACACTCTACACTGTGGTTTAACTGCATCTTGCTTCACATACCCAGAAGAGTTTGAGTTCTGTGTAGGATTAGTGAATGACCTCTGTTGAAACTTAGGCTTAGATTCCCATTTCTTTCCCTTCGAATTCCAGTTTTTCTGAGATCTGGATGAACTAGAGTATGCACTACTCTTGTTTTGTTCCTTTGGATTCACAGAAAGTGAAGAGAATGCTTTCTCAGATGCATCAACAGTATGCAAATCAAACCGTTGTTCTTGGCTTTTCAAAATTGCTACAACTTCCTGCAGTTCTACAGTTTCTAAGCACTTGGTATTTTCAATAACTAGACATATGAGATCATATGGTTTACTGAGACTAATGAGAACTTTCTGTACAAGCCTTTCATTAGACAGAATATCACCAAATGTTTTCATCTGATTGATCAATTCATTTAGCCTAGTAAGATACCCAGACAGAGTTTCATCATCACGCATCCTAGCATACTCAAATTCACGTCTCAGATTTTGTAGTTTCACAGATCTTACCTGATCACCACCATGGTACTCACCATATAACAGATCACATGCCATCTTCGCAGAATCTGCATTGGCTATTCTAGGGAATATCTGATCTGAGACTGCGTTCTGGATAATACCCAAAGCTTTTGCATCTTGCATATATGCTGCGACCATTTTCTCATCGTCTTCTTCTTCCTCTGAGCTTCCTTCAGCCTTCTTCTTCTTCTTTGTTTCTGAGATCGTAATCCCTTTTTCAACTAGTTTCCATAACCCATGAGATTTGAAGATCGTCACCATCTTGATTCTCCAGAACTCGTAGTTCTCACCGGAGAAGATCGGAGTTCTCACCTCAGAACTTCCAGATCCAGCCATCTTCGAGCTTTGATGATGCGAATACAAATCGAAATCGAGTTTTGTAAATTTCCAGTAACGTCACCCAACCCGGAACGAGTTCGAGTATAGCTCGATTGGTTTTACGCCCAGATCTCAAACAATCGATCCTGGCTCTGAGGCCATGTTTGAGTAATGATGTTTAATTGAGTTTTGTAAGAGGAAGAAAAGAGAATGAATAAAGAAAGAATCAGTATGTGCTCTGCTCTCTCTCTCAAAGTCTGAGAGTAGATGCTTTTTCATATATTCCTCAGAAAACATGCACGAAGGCATGAGTACATAACTGATAGCCTTAGCTGGATACACACAACCAACAATACAATCTCAGCCTTACACTTGTCATAATCTAAGACTAAGTGAATACACAATTAGAAACAAGGCTTATTTACTTTAACTTTACTTAGCTCACAACTTATACACTAATAGCCTTGATGTCTAATCGATGAGGAAAACAAGGACGAAGATGGATTTCTTTGCCTCGCCTATGGCGGAGAAGAGAAAGGAGTCTGTGTATCTTACGAAGAGCTCTGATTTGTATCCCGGAGACTTTAATGCATATGGAGTTTGAACTGTTGTTGTAAATGGTTTTATCCCTTGAGCAGCGAAGCATTAGGCTAAATGATCTTAAGACAGTGATGCTAATTTATGTTAAATGTTTTGCCAGATTCGCTGATACTACGATGTTTCGTGTGTGTGTGTGTGTTTGATGTTGGATAAATTCCGCTGTCTCAAAACATCAACAAAGTTAAGAACTCGTACAGTTCAGCCACGGTCGCGATACATGTGGATATCAAAAGGATGACGTCCTAAAATTGAACAAGTTTCTGTTGTGGCAGGATGGCTAGCTTTAATTGGGAAAGACTATATAACTCGTCGTTCGCACAACGTTTTCGGGACTAGCCAAGCATGCAGAGATGTTTCGTTTCTTCTTCTTTTTCACTTCTCTTCATTCCTCCAATTCCAGTAAGGAGAGACGCACGCATGGTCTCCCACCTCTTCCATGTCTACGTTAGGACCCGAGTGTGAATCTTTGATTCATTTGTTTGCCAAGACAATTTCAACGCATCGACCCAAAGAGTCATGTAACATGTTTACTTACTTGAAAATGACAAAGTCGTTATCCAACATAATCGTGAACGAACAAGTGAGACAAAGAGAATCAGAACATGACCACTATTATTTCACTAATTCTACGTAAAAGTGTTTTTTTTTTACACTCCTTTGAAGATTTTTAATCACATGACATCCAAGGATCATTATTTATTTATTAAATGATATGGATGCTTATGTAAATTTTAACTAATGTTAAAATTAAAAATAAAATGAAAAGGCATAAAATCAGGAAGGAATTAGAAATAAAATTAAAAGGGAAGAAACTCTATAAACGTGTAAAACCAGAAAAGAATAGAACTCCATTGATTCTTAGTCTCCATCTTCCTCTTTGCCGATAATTATTTCCAAAATTACTAGTCTAAAAAACTATTTATGAATATAAACTCTTATTTGAACATAGTTTTCCTCATTGCCTTGAGCTTATGTTTTCTTTTGTGGCTATTTATGAGGAGCATGCTTTGCTCTGTTTTTTTCTTGAGCCGCCATTGATGGCGGCCGCTCTTGTACTTATTGAGGAAGAGGATGGATGCGTCAGTAGCACATAGGACGACGATGATGGTGAGGGCGTTGAGGTGCTGGAAGTTGCAGACCTCATCGACAAAGAGGGAGACGGAAGCTACGAATCAATGGAGTTCTACTCCTTTCTCCTTTGCATGCTTATAGGATCTCTTCCCTTTTAATTTAATTTTTAATTCCTTCAAGATTTTATGTCTTTTTATACTTTAGATTTTTAATATTAGTTAAAATCCACATAAGTATCAACGTCATTTAATGAACAAATAAAGACCTTGGTTGTCATGTGATCTAAAGGCTTAAAAAGTTAAAAAAGTAAAAAAAATTTGTAAAATTTTTTGTCCTTGATCCTATCCACATATATATGTATAAATTCAAGGCCCCTTCAAAATTGAGGGCCTTGTGTGTGTGCACCTCATGCACTCTCTTATGACCAGGTTTGCACAAATCCAATCATGCAAAGCCAGAGCTGAGGGGGTGCAACTGGTGCCACTGCACATGGCCCCCAAATCGAAAGGGCCCCTATTTTCAATTTTGCATGCACATACATACATACATACATACATACATATAATAGTATGTGTAGAATATTGCAAACTTGAGCATTAGCACAAGTGGTATTATTGTTTCTTTATAGCGACTTAGGGGATGGGTTTGAACCTCGTCTCCATCATTTTTTAGTTTATTTTTATTAAATGCATAAGCTTCTATAAAATAATATAAAAATTCCACACAATAACATGAAAATTCGAATCCTGACCCTCTAAATAGTTAAGGTAAAACAATACGCCACCTTTCCACTTGTTGATTTGTTAAATTTGTTTGTGCTATTAGAATTTATAAAAGCTCAATTGAAAAATAAAATTTTAAAAAATTTAAATTCTTAGCACTTCTTAGGGCCTCCAATTCACTTTAACACAAGGTTCCTGAAATCTTAGGGCCGGCCCTGCAATCATGTAGTGATGTGTGGATTACTATAAAAAAAAAAAAGTACTTTTTATATTTAAAAATAAAGTGATAAAAGTTAAAAATACATAAAACTACAAGAAATAAAAAATGAAATAAAAAGAAACTGTCATCGTCTAGGACAGATTTTACAGAGAAGCTTTGTCTGGGGTTTTACCAATTGCAGCAATCCCCAATTGTTAAGCCAAAAAGCAACAAAAAGAGAGAAAAAAAAAAGGTCCCACCGAGATTTGAACTCGGGTTACTGGATTCAGAGTCCAATGTCCTAACCACTAGACCATGGGACCAGCCCGTGAACAAGTTGCGTTCGTTTTTTATTAATTTCTCAACAAGTCTCTACAGTTCAATCCTTCTCCACCAGCGAAAATTAGGTTATGGAACCCACCATTTCTTACTACTAAAGATGAGTAACAAAATCACGGGGTAAAAGTTTTGTATAAATGTATCGCCATAATAGAATAACCGATTAAACTCGTAATGTTTATAAACCTGTAAAGCATTGTATGTCTCTGTTGAATAAGAAGAGTATCCAAGATAACTCTAATGATCCCAAGAAGAAGAAAATAGAGCACACTCTTAAAGAAAGCTCACAAAACAAACTAATTAGCAAAGCTTTTCTTATTTAGCTCTAGGCTTTGTTTTTCTTTGGATGATATACAATGCTTGGGGACTTGAGTATTTATAGCAAACCAAATGAAAGCTACACCACACACTTACTTCACCTACAACATCCACCTACTTCACCTACAACCTCCACTTACTTCACCAACCTCACACACTTACTTCACCAACCTCACACACTTACTTCACCTACAACATTCACCTACTTCACCTACAATTGACATTGATTCTCAACACTCTCCCTCAATGTCAGCTCTCATTCTTTGCACTGTGCTGAGCAGACAGCGAAAATTTTCGAGCTTGCATGTACTCAAACTTTTTGTGAACAAGTCCGCAACTTGATCATTCGTCTTGACCTGTCTCATCTCAATCTCTTCTTGCAGAGCCTTTTCTCCACTTCTACCAGGATGTTGATGTATATAGGAATTGTAATGGCAAGTGGCAATGCGGATGCGGAAATTACCTCCACGCGTCTTCAGCTTTGTCAGAGAGCTTTTGACAAAATGGCACGCGTTTTCTGAAAAGCCGGGAGCTTTCGGCTTTGTCTCCCACGCTTGTCGGCAAAAGTGTGCAGCTGATTTCTCGCCTTCCACGCGTCTTCTGAAAAGCTGGGAGCTTTTGACAAAGTTACACACGCTTTCTGAAAAGCCGAGATTGCGTCTGACGAGATGGCGATCTTTACGCCGGAAATTCCGGTTTTGAAGAGTGGTGTCTCTTCATTTCTGAATCGGTGAACGCCTCTCCTTTAATAGAGGTGATCGATCACCTCTAGCATGCACACTTGAAAATTGCCCAGAAATCGTCTCCGGCCCGTCGAGATTTCACTCCATCCAACCCTTCTCTTTTAACTTCTTGAAAAATGGCTAGCTCATCTAACCCATCGAACATTTGCTTAGATTTGAGTCTAAGCAATGATCCTGTTGCGCCGCGTCAGGATAAGGTATGGTGCCCGTCTTTCTTATCTTCTCATGGCCCTCTTACAGATGAGGACTCTGTGATGACGGATGCAACAACGGCTACGATAGTAGCTCGGAACCTCCTCACTCCCAAAGATAGTCAGCTGCTTTCAGGACGGTCCGATGAGTTGGTCGTTCAAGAGTCCCTGGCTCTCAGTGTTCAGTACGCTGGCTCTGTGTCAAACATGGGCCAACGCCTACTTGCTCGCTCCCGTCAGGTTGAATCATTGATGGCGGAGGTGGAGAGTCTTAAGCAAGAGATCAAACAGCTTAAGTACGAGAACCGAAGTTTGCACGTGCTTGCCAACAATTATTCGACAGGCATGAAGAGGAAGCTTGATGAGCTTGATGACCGCCAAAGGCTTGCGGCTTTCTTCCAGAGACACCTCTTTCCTGGATCATCTAGCGTTCCACCAAGGATTGGGGCCATGAATGATCTATCTTCGGTGTCTCCCGCTCCTATGCCTCTTGCTCCGATGCCTTCTGCTCCAATGCCTCCTGCTCCGATGCCTCCTGCTCCGAGAGTGTTGCCACGTAGTGGGGCCTCACGTACACAACCCTTGTGAAGGCTCCACCTTTCTCTTTCTTTGTTAGATACATTTGTAATTTCTCGAAAATTAATGAACAAGCTTTGTTTTATTCAGTGCATTGGGTTGCCTCCCAAGTAGCGCTTTCTTTTACGTCTTGCAGCCGGACGAAGCCTTCTTAGGCTCAATTGGAACCCACGGCATGGAATTTATCTTTGAATGGGGGTTGGATAGTATGCTCCCCCATCTTCTGTTGCAGCTTTTCTCCAAATTCTCTAGAGTCTGGTAGCACCTCTTTCTCTGATGACCACCAAGAAGATGCTTCATCAAACACCACATCTCGTGAAGTGTAACATCTTCCACTTGTTGGATCGCAACATTTCCATTCCTTTCTCTGGCTGTCGTATCCCACAAAAATACATCTAACAGCTTTCTTGTCAAACTTGCTCCGTACATGATCAGGAACAAATACATAACATACACAACCAAATACTCGAAAGTAGCTAACTGTAGGTTTCATGTTCCACAGTTTCTCAAGGGGAGAAACAAATCCTAACCTTGGTTGAGGAAGTCTGTTGATCACAAAGGCTGCAGTCCTCATTGTTTCAGCCCAAAACCTTCCTGGTACGTTCTTTGCATGTAGCATACTTCAACAGACTTCTGCAAGATGTCGGTTCTTTCTCTCAGCTACACCATTTTGTTGTGGTGTGTTGGCACAAGTGTACTGATGACGTATTCGACATTCCCTTAGGTATTGAGAGAACTCACTTGAGCTATATTCTCCCCCGTTATCTGTGTGCAGGCAACGAATCTTCTTTCCCACTTCTCCTTCGGCTGACTCTCTGAACTCTTTAAACTTTGAGAATGTGTCAGATTTTTCTTTCATAAAGAAGACCCACACATACCTTGAGAAGTCATCAATGAACGTCACCATGTATCGCATCCCACTTATCGATGGTTGCTTGACGGGCCCGAACACATCGGAATGAACTAACTCCAACGGTTCTTTCGCTTTAAACTTCGACTCTTCGTATGGTAGTTGATGTGCTTTACCATACTGGCATCCTGCACAAACCGTGTCTGTTCGCACGTCAAGTTGAGGAAGCCCCTTAAGCATCGACTTCTTCATCATCACATTTAGCTTGTGATAGCTAACATGACCTAACCGCATGTGCCATAGATCTGATGTCTCATTTTTCCTTGTCCTGTCTACATATGCAGATTCTGCTGACATTACGTAGACTGACTCCAATCGTCGCCCCTCCATTGTTGGTGTTTCTGAGATTTTGAGGTCACGATACACCTTCACATCTCGTGGACCGAACAAGACATGGTGGCCCGATGATGTCAATTGAGCCACAGATAGCAAATTTTTCTTCATTCCTGGGACATGATAAACATCTTGAAGTGGCACCTGGTTGGAATTATATCGAGGCTTAACGATTGTCTTACCGATGTGAGCTATCGGTAACCTTGAGTTGTCGGCTGTCACCACCACACGACCTCCCTTGTATTCAGATAGATTTTGCAGCTTATGTTTATCACCCGTCATATGATTTGAGCAGCCCGAATCTACGATCCAATCATTTTTGTAGTCAATGCGTTCTGGTGTTGTTACCGTGAGGGCTAATTCTTCTTCTTCCTCCGTAGCGAATAATGCTTCAGCATCCCAGCCTTCATCCATAGCTAGATATGCTACGGCGTCCCAATCATCTTCACTTTTCTTCTCTAAGTTGGCGACGTTACTCTCTGCAGGCCTTTTGAACCAGCAATCCTTCGCCATGTGACCATTCTTTCCACAATTGTAACATTTGCCCTCAAATCTTTTATTATTCTGGGACTGACCACGGTTACCGTGATACTTCGGAGCTCCCCCTGGCCGAGAACTCCTTCCTCCTTGATGACCTTTTTCCTTGTCACCATTTCTTTTAGATCCACCACCAGTGTACCGCTTGAAGGTGCCTTTACTTTTGTTGGTGTAGAGCGCTTCCTCTTCACTCTTCAGTGAGACTCCTCCCATTTGCTTGGCCATAGCTTCTTGACTTGCAAGCAAATTTTCAAACTCAACAAGCGATGGTTGTGTCGGCCATCCTTGTATAGCGGCAATGAACCCTCGATATTCGGGTCTCAAACCATGGATAATTATTCTCTTCATCCTGGTTTCCCCAATAGGAGCTGTTGGATCTAATTCTGAAATTTCGCGGCATATCGACTTCACCTTGTGAAAGTACTGGGCAATCGTCATGTCGCGTTGTACCATCGATAGCAGCTCATTCTCGAGAAGTTGCAATTTTGTATCGTTCCTCTTCGAAAAGAGTGTAACAAAAGTGTCCCATGCTTCCTTTGGCGTTTTAGCATCCCGAATGTGCTCCAACATTTCTTCTTCTATTGTGGTCTTTAAGGCAAACATTGATTTGCCTGCTTTAATTTTCCACTTCCGCAAGACGCCGTTAGCATCTTCCGCTGCCGGTTGTGTAACTTCACTACCACCGACAACCTCCCACAAGTCTTGACCTTGAAGGTAAGACTCTATACACGTTGCCCACGTGTTATAGTTTTGGTTGTTGAGCTTCTTGATTCCTCCAACAACTTGAAGATCACCCATCGTATCGGCAAGACTTTGACTACACCGAACAAGCTTGAGTGACTACCGTGCAGAGTAATACACTACTCTCGACACAAAGAAGCTCCCTCTCAAGGTTTGTGATAACCCCAGCAATAATCTCAAGAAATCTTTTCTGATGTGGAAGATCAGTCAAAACTGCAACCACAGAGCATACTCGGAAATTCAAGAGACTTTACAACCAATGCTCTACCAAGAACGATCCCTGACCGACTTGGCTCTGATACCAATTGTTGAATAAGAAGAGTATCCAAGATAACTCTAATGATCCCAAGAAGAAGAAAATAGAGCACACTCTTAAAGAAAGCTCACAAAACAAACTAATTAGCAAAGCTTTTCTTATTTAGCTCTAGGCTTTGTTTTTCTTTGGATGATATACAATGCTTGGGGACTTGAGTATTTATAGCAAACCAAATGAAAGCTACACCACACACTTACTTCACCTACAACATCCACCTACTTCACCTACAACCTCCACTTACTTCACCAACCTCACACACTTACTTCACCAACCTCACACACTTACTTCACCTACAACATTCACCTACTTCACCTACAATTGACATTGATTCTCAACAGTCTCATCATAATTCTCATTTTTCTACCCCTTTTTAAGAGTTAATGACTATTCATAGCTATTATTTTGAAACTGAAGAAGACCTAATGCTTTATTTTTGTCCTGTATCTTTACATCTTTAAAATAGAAACAAGATTAAGGAAAGAGGTAAATTTAACACATCACCAAGATTGTATGTACGAACACATCACTTGAGTTGCAAGTCACTTGCAATAGTAGATCAAATTGAATAATTGTTCAATGCTCCTTGCTCAATAAATCACCACAAAAGGGATAAAGTTCGGGGATGATGCACGTTTGAGTATTTGCAAGTGCTTGGGTTATATGCTTCTTTTTTTTTTCTTTTTTTCTTTTTTTTTTAAATTGAGAACCCGTAATTTTGTATTTAAATTACGATGCCAAAACAAGATTTTTTGGGGCAGATATTTGTGGAAAAAAAATGCTAATCATTTTAACAAATATTCTAGATGTGGCCCAATCGGAAGCCTACAACGCTTTCAATTTGGGCCCTCTTTTGAAGAAAGAACCGCTCGGCCTCATCAAGCAAATGACCTTCCACAAGATCTTTGTTGCATCTAGCTCAAGAACTTGATCACATCTTTAGCTCGGCCTCAAGTAACGAACTACTTTTCGTGTTTTAAATTTAAGGAGTGGAACTGCAATCACGATACATCGTTGTGTTATGTGATTTTATGGTCAAATCTAAATTAATTCAACTTTTAACATTAACTGAGAGATATAATTAAGTGATATATGTACTCAGAGCCCAATACTAGTGTGCAAAGAATGAAATAATACATGCTACAATCGTATTATTAAGCAAACGCCAACTTAAGTAATGAAGATGGTGTCGTACTTCTGAAAAATTATTTTTGAAGGGCCCTAAAATATCTACTCTCACATTAAGTTTTCTCTTGAGTAACTATGTTATACTTTGCACTCTTGAACACTCGTCAAATATTTAGTTTTGATTGTAAATTTTTAAAAAGAAATTTATATATCATTATTTATCGATCGATGAGGGAAGAGTATTTGAAGTTAGGACATCTAATATTGAGAAGTTAGCTCGTAACTTTCTACAAATTTGTGAGGCAATCTTCTCCAAGGATAGAATTGTGTAGTTTGAGGTGAAAATTTATATAAATGTGTCACTTAAACTTTGCCTGGTGCCTAAAATTATCGATGACAATGGGGCGGAGCGCGATAGAAATTAAATTTTCCATCAACCTTCACCCCCAACCAAAAACCATGTTTTAAACGAGATCAAATATCCTGGTGCACTTCAAAAATGCATATAGTAAAGTTATAAATTACTTTCGAAATGCAGATATATATGTCATTTTCACCTATTAAAGCACCACAATTATTTTTCATAGACCTCACATACCAGAGAAAAGTTGATGTAATCTTATTCAAGAACTGTGCCCAACTCACTCAATTAGTTTACACTCCCATTCACTTCCTAGTTTGTTTCTCCGTCATTTGCTCCAGGATTGTGACTAGACAACAACATATGTAGTTATCTACTTTATCAACTTGACAAACACCAATAGTCTTAACAAACTTACGTCTTATTAAGAAATTAGTAGTTTTTAACTAAAAGGAATCTGTAAATTATCAAGAAGATGCCAATGGCAAACCTATAGGGTGAGTTTCTTTCTTTGTAATTTGTTGAGGGTCCAAGCTAGAAATCCCTACCTTCAATACACACTATCATCCCAACCATCCCACCACTATAAGTTTAGGTGTTGAGTATCTTTTTCTATACAAGCGACAATGGAAAGACATAATCAGACCTAAAGTCTCGAATGCAGAAATAATTGTTCTTAATCACTTGAGTTTAAGTTCGTTGCGAACCTACAAAAAGAGTGAAGAAAAAACGGGTATCATCCTAGCTAAGTCCTAGAGTGAAAATAATCGATCAGGACATTCAAATCGAGAATAAATACTCTTAACTACTTTAGTTATTGAAATCGACAATGAAATATTTTACTCAATACTCTCATCGTAATCAAATCACAATCGTTAATCATAAATTCTACAAGTGCCCACCAAGCATGTGCATTCAAAATGTAGTTCATAAGCCAATCTTGTCAAGTTTTTCTTGTACCTGGAAACAAATTAATACTTGGCCATGCACGTAGCAGTCCAAGGAGCTCAACTCATGCAACTACAAAACACTGAGGGTCGATGGATGGGGGCATTAATGTCATGGTCCCAAACGAACAAAAGGGATGATGCTATTGAAGATGGATGCCCAGAAATAATTGAAGAGTGCCACATGCTGCATTATATGCTTTGTTGAGAGGACAACGAGCACCACGATAGACACATGTCGCAATTAACATGTTTGAGAATTTTCGATTATTTGTAAGGTGAAATAGTCAAAAGCTTATAATTCAATTGGTTAACAACATTCACTATTACAGTTGGGGTTTAGAGTTACGTTTCTTTCTTTCTAGTATTGTTGCCATCAAGAAGAGAAATAATAACATTCACCATTACTGTCGGAGTCTGGAGTTACATTTCTTCCTCTCCAGTATCGCTTCTATCAACAGGAAAAATAGAGAGTGAAGAAGGTACTACGGAGTCAACCAGCAGGAAAAAATAAAATGTGAAGAAGGTACCATGGAGTCAAAAGGAAAGATAAAAGGTGAAGAAGGTAGTATAAACTTTATACTATCTTCACCTTTTGTCTCAACAGTAGACTAAACCGTAACTAAGTTGGTTAAAATAATGTGCCTCATTCTCAACATCTTTGTATGAATTATCATCTTTAGAATCTGAATTATATTAGAATGTAACTTGAATAAGAAAATATTGTTATTTCAACTTAAGAAATAAGAATTGATTTTAAAAACGAAAGCCACAAGCTTACTAAAAATGGGGACGCTGCATATTCCTCCTATGCACCCGAATGTTGCCTGTTTAGAAAATTCTTGTGAACCTGTATGTAAATTTCTTTTTGCGGATAACTAAATATGAGTGCACAAATTGTCACTTATGATTGGGGAGAATGAGAATCAAACACAACAGAGTTTGACCGTAATTCTACGTTTTATAGAATTGAAATTGTCAAACACATAATATACAATATATTGCATCTCACCTTATTGAGCGCAATGCATGTGGTCTAATATCTAGTAGATAGGGTTGAGTTTTTCTTCAAGCATTTTGAGTTCGAAATTCCTTCCTTCAAAATTATTGTAATAGATTTCAAACTCTCCGCCTCCTCTTAATAATAGTAATATTACAAAAAAAAAAAAAAAAAAAAAACTTATTGAGCACAGTGTGGTAAGACATCAATTTATAAAGTAAATGCGATGCATAATTAATAAACATTACCACCATAGTTGAAGTTGGAGGATGGAAGGTCGTTACCTTCATAGACATCACGAGATTCTATATGAAGAAAATATGACAGACTCGTACGGACTCATACATTCTTAAGAAGTGCTAGCAATTTTTGCATTTGAATCTTTTTCCTTCTTCATCAGTTAGCACGTGTTATCTTTTACACAAATGAAGACATTTTCTATTTATCATCATTAATTCCTAGCTAAAAGTATTAAAAGTCAAAAAAGTCACACGTCTCAACTGAAGAAGTGAAAAAAATCCAAATGCAAAAGTTAATATAAAAGTTGTTAGCATTCTCCTTTATAGTTTTAGAGAAATACATGGATATGCCAAAATTAATTAGGGTTTTTAATTCTCAAACCAAACTCATCCCCCAGATCAACAACATTTGCATGCTTTCACGATCAGAAGATGTCCGATTGATGTACGATTGCGACTTCACAGCAACACCAAAACCCTACCATCACTTACTCACACAACCCTCCACAAAAAGTATCAACGTCTTTTTTCAGCCTCATAATAGCATTTCAGTCTCCCTCTAGACACTATCGTGTGATTCATTAGTTCTAGAAATCGAACCCAAAACATACTGTATGGAATATATGCTTAAAAGTCATCCCATTGGACCACCCCGTGATGGTTGTTAGTTTAACGAAGTTGAATAAACCTTTATTGTTTTTGTGACCCATAACAACACCATTAAAACTAAAACCCTTAAAACCCCACCACTTAGACCTAGGCAATGGATCGTGTTTGTTGTGTTCGTCTCGTTGTCGTGTCATAATCATCATTTTAACGGATCGTATCGTGTTAAATTCATTATCTTAACGAATTTTTAACAAGTTATCCGATAGCAACCCGACTTGTTAATGAGTCAAGTCGTGTCATTTCGTGTTGGGTTAATGGATCATGCAAGAAGTTGTCATGTTTAATGTCTAAACATTGCCAACAAGTCGTGTCCGGTCGTTTGCTTGTCACACTCGTTAAGTTACTGGTGACTTGATATTGACCTGATTCGTAGACGTGTTATTAACGAGCAACTCGAATCATTAACGGTTTAACTCGAACCCTATTATTTTCATGTCAAACTTTTTTCCAAATCTAACAGATGTTTATTTGCTAAAATAAAATAGCATTTTAGCCAAAGTGGTCCTTGAATTTTGCATATTTCCTCACTTTGGTCCTTAAAATTTAAAATCAATAGAAGTAGTCCTTGAGTTTGTCCATCATCAATCATCTTGGTCATTCCATGAAAAATCTTTATTGGTTAAAATGACAAAAATACTCTCAATTTTTTGTCAAATCATTTGGCCCATTATTTAATAAATTGAGAGTATTTTTGTCATTTTGGTCCTTAATTGATATAATTTTTCATGGAATGACCAAAATGATTTATGTTAGACAAACTCAGGGACCATTTTTATTGATTTCAAATATCAAAGATCAAACTGATGAGTTTTGTAAATCTCAGAAACTATTTTAACGAAAAAAAAACTAAAAAAAAAAAAATAAGGGAAAAGACATTGGACATAGCACTTAACAAACCAATCCCCTTGTCTTGTCTTATTACTGTTTACTCGGATGTCAGCATTCTCATTCCAGTGGGAGAAGAGAAAATAACATGCAAAGAAGATGTGACCGATAATATCACAAATTAGAGTAGATCTTAGTTTGTCATATGAGAAAGTTCAAACATATAACAATGCGTTTTACATGAAATTACGGTGCAAATGAGGGTCTTCGATCATAACGCCTTATGTGGCAACTTACTCACAGTTAATGGATCGAAAATGGTCCTTTGTAGAACTAAAGAAGATTGTTTCAATAGAAATTATGAGAAATTTATATATTTGTGAATTTTGATAGGTAATGCTGCATGTAAACAAAGATGGAGTTACGCGCATACAGATCCAGTATGATTCTAATTTCATTAAAATATAACAAAGTATCATAGATAATTAAAGTAGGAGTATTACATGTATAATCATCTCTCTCCCCATCTGATCTGGGTCAGCTTCGCTTCTCCAGAACACATAACTCCATACAAACACAGAAAGAAATCCATTCATTTCTTGATTTTTGATTAATTATCATTACTGCAAAGTCTTCGGTGTCGTTATGTATTTATACTATTTTCGCTGACTATTTATTTCGTCTGTATGTGGGTCGGGTCGGACTGCTATTCAGCATCTCCAGTCGAGTCGGACCTCACCCGGCCCAATAACGTGCTGACTGGGCTTGCGAAACGACACGATCTGGCTGCTCGCCATAAACGCCGTTACCCGCTCCGACACCCGAATGTCCTCCATCTTCAGCTCTTGCAGCCGCCGCACGTACTCCGGCACGTGCAGTAGGTCCCACACCACCCCCACCCCACCGGGCTTCAGAACCCTCACCATCTCGCCGACAACCCTCATCCGCTCCGCCGACGCCTCCACCGTCCGATGGCCGTACTCTTTTCCGACGGTGTGGACGAACACCGCAGACACCACGACGTCGAAGTACCCGTCCCCAAACGGCAATCTCCTGGGGTCGCCCTCGCGGCAAGTCACGTACTCCCCCACACCTTCAATCTTCGCTGTCCGCAGCGTAGACGAGAGGCTCGTCATCTTGGACCGGTCCAGGCCCACAACCCGACCCGAACTCCCCTCTTTCTTCATCTGGGTCGCCACCGCGTTTAAAAGTATGCCGCGGCCGCAGCCGAGGTCCAGGGCGTGCTTGACGGTCGACCATTCGTTGACTGAGCCGACCATGCGCTGGGCGACGTCGTAGTGGAGGGGGAGTGAGGAGTATAGGAAGTGTCCGGATGCGAAGAAGAGACAGAGGGCGGAAAGGGCGGTGACAGAGCCAGTGAACCCGGCGGCAAAACGGGCGGTGTCGATGGGGAGGAGGCGGTGGAAGAAGAGGGTGATGGGGTTGAAATAAGTGAGGTAGAGGAGTGACAGAACGGTAAATAGGACAGCGTTGAAGAGAAGGAAGAGAATGGTGTGCAGCTGGTCGAGACCGTAGATTGCGTAGATCTGAGTCCAGTCTCTGCTGCCTGGCGCCGCACCTGATGGTTTCCCCATCTTCCTCTCTCTGAACATGTTTCCAGAAGGCATCAAATCTCCAAGACCTCCAAACAGTTGAGAAATCTAAGGGCGTTTGGCTACTGAGAAAGTAGTAGATCACACATTAAAGATGGTGAACAAATAATCACGAAGTCATTCGTAGGGAGAAATCATGGGGAAGTGAGGGTCGGGGAAGTTGGAGAAAGAACAAAGAGGATCATAAATGGAGGATGACCATGGCGGCAAGATGGAACGCGCTTTTCATTTCGTCGGCTTCTCTGTATTTTTTTCAAATTTTAAAAAGAAAGGGGAAAAAAAGGAGGAAGAGAGATTGAGTGGGTCGTGTAGTACGGATTGTTTAGAGAGAGAGAGAGAGAGAGAGAGGGAGGGAGGTGTGTGAGGAGTTTGGGAAGATTGTGAAAGTGGGAAAAAGTAGATATAGGATAATTTGTTGCCGGCAAACCGGCTTAGCCGGTCACTTGATGGAAGTAGGGGAAAACAATTTTTTTTTTCTTGGTAAATTGGTTCTTTCACTTTAAGTGATGCTTATATCTTGTGCTTATAAAACAAAACAACATTGTAATTGGGTTTACATACTTTATAGTTTACATAAGGTATATAACCCTTTTTCGGAAAGAGATTCACTTCGGTTTCTATTCTACCAAAGTCATCGGATCAAGTGATTCAGACATTTGAAATTATCCAACGGTTAAAGTTATTATAACTTTTAAAGGATCCTCTGTTTTTAGCCGCTGGATCAAATTTTAAGAGCCCGGATCACTTGATCCGATGATCTTGGTGGAAGAGATCTGGAGATAATCTCTTTCTTCCTTTTTCTACTAAGAATTAGAATTTAGAAATTTAAATTGACAAAGGAAATGTAATTTTTTTCTTAGCAAATAATATATTACACTAAGAGGGAGGAAGGGCGGGCTTAGCTTTACGAGGAACTAGCAATAATAAGGTTTAAATTCACCTTTGTCGCGAATCGAATATAAGACCTCTTACTTATCAGTAAGAGAAATATCACTAAATTGCAATATTAGGTGGCATAATTAACTAGGAATCAAAACCAAATTCTTATGGTAAAAAGGAAGCACCAATTACCCAAAAAAAAAAAACGACGTACACTTTTCAAAAAACTTCAAATTCAAAACATCTCTTACATGCATGAACCAACCACAATATGCATGTAGATGTAGTAGCCTAAGAACATGTATTTTATTTCTTACTATTTGAGTTAGCAGGTCATGTAATTCATAGATTCATCTCAAGTAATTGTTGTTGAGTAACTGTCTAATTGTTTATCGTTGATGTAATGTGAGACGCATTTGAATTGTATACCCTTACCATCTCTAAAACCGCTAACTTCATGTTTAGTTAAGTCCGTGTTAGAACTTTGAGTTTAAGTGTTTAACCCTAGTTACAAGCTCCAATTATCATCGGTAAGTTTTATACATGAGAGCCACCACGTACTCTTTGTATTTATGAGTCCTCACATATATACGAAAGATTTTTCAGTACGTACGTAAAAAAATGAGCGGTACACCACATGTAATTACACAATTAAAGGAATACTTGAAAAGAAAATTTCTACCACTTATATAATAATATGTAACATATCATCTCGAATTTTGAACATAATAAAAAAAATCTCTCCATATATATCTAGGAAATATAGTCTTTGGTTTCGGCAACTTGTCTCTTTAAACTCCGGCAACCTAATTGAATATGTCTTTAAGGTGCAAGTGCAAGTTCAAATGATGACGGATTCCGCCAATAATATTCCTTTCCTTGGAACCGTTGAAGCCAAAACCAATGCCTAAAATTTGTGAGATTTTTTAATGTGACCGTCACACGATATGGTATATCATGTGTCGTTATATAAATGGTGGGATATGTGTGTTAAAAATTTAATAACTTAAAAAATAAAATTTCTCACCACTTACATAAATACGTGGTATACCACTCATGTTCTAATCATAACTAAAAATTTCCCCTAAAATTTGGCTAATCGACAATTTAAAAACAATTAGGAGGCAAAAGCAAATTAATTTGTGCCTTGTCCTATTACACAAACAAGAATTTTGCAGCCGTTAAAAGGTTCGACAAGTTTGATTATTACTACTTCATTAGGATCCGCAAATCATGGGGAAACCGACGGATGATCTTGACCGTACACGTAGACGGAGGTCATGTTGAGATTGATGTGAATTGAAGGCTTTTCGTGAGACTTTATTTATTTGAAATTTGACCCAAAACTCACTTTCACCAGCCAGCCAGAGATGACAGAGCGACCAACCGCAGGCCGCAGCCACAGCCACAGCCACAGCCACCACCAATACAATTCTGGATGTGGCCGGTGGGTTACTCTAAACGTTAAAGGATTTTTAACGAGTTATTTAATAACGACTTGACTTGATAATAAATTGATCCAAATTCGTTATTTCGTTTCATTTTGTATCGGGTTAGCGAATCGTGGTATAAATTGACAAGCTTACGGCCACAGCAACCACCAATACAATCCTCTGTCCCTTCCATGGATAACAGGCCATACCGCAAAGTCTTATGGGATATCTTCTCGCTTCTCCATTCGTCATTGCATGGACATAATTGTCACATTGGACCCCTCCCTTTTCCTTATCTTATTATGGTTTATTTTCTTTCCTCCTTTTTTTTCTTTATTGATTCTTCGTATTATAATAATGGCATGTTGTTTTATTATTTTACATATTATAATATGATTTTTATAAATTTACACTAGTATATCGTAAGACGAATGGGTTGTTATTATCATATAATAGTGTTACAGTCATACTAAAAACTTTCTAATTTTTAGTAAATGTTGGCGCTCCTTCATGCATTTTTGTTTACTTTTTCAAAAGCTCCACCAAGAACAATTCTCAGTTAAATGCATTACTTTGAAAGATGAGCACTAACTTGTATTTCTATTTGCTACTCCAATTTAAAATTCACGGACTTTTGCTCTTTGGAATAGAGAGTATTGTTTATTCGTTGTATATAATTACACCTATAAATATAAATCATACCAATTAATTAGGGCAGTGTGCTCGTCGTATTGGCACTCAAATTTCAATCACCCTCCCGTACTGTAAATAATAATAGTGTAGAGATCACTTTATAAGAAAAATGGATACATCCATACTCATTTAAAGGATTTTGGGAAGAAACACATGGGATAAATGACAGAATTGTCAAAAGATGACACGAGTCTACTCATACCATTGTCATGTTCCCCCAAAGATTCAAAGGCAGTCGTAAAGAAAGAGCTTCAAGACATACTTATTAAAGTCATTGCAATTAAAAAACAATACGGAAAAACAAGAAAGTCATTGCAAATTAAATACTCGAGAGGTAGTTGCTGGCCCCTCAAAACGCTGGAAACGCGGGAATCACAGAAAGCGACTACATAAGCATATGTAACGTAGGGCCAAGTAGACCTTTGTGCTCGTATTATTTTTGTGTTAAATTTGTTATCTTAAAACCGTATTATCGTGTCAAATTGATTATTTAATGGGTTTTTAACAGGTAACCTAATAACGAACCGATTTATTTACAGTTTGTTTCGTCTCGTGTCAAGTTAATAAGTAATAAATTATCATGCTTAATGTCTAAATCTGGCAAACGGTATCTTATCGAGTTTATAACCAGTGACTCGGTAGCAATCCACCTCAGTAATGGTTTGACGCAAAACTTATTATTTTTGTATCATTTTATGTTGAGTTAACAAATTGTGTAAAATATTGTCAAACATGCGATATAGGAATGCACACACTCCGTGAGTCGCACCCCGTTAACGACTTTTATAACGAAATATGGTAGTGCATTAGGCAAATTTGGTTACACCGTCAAAACTTAATATTGGTCTTATTAGGTTGATCTTGATTTGGTCTATGTAGATATGGCTAGCTAGCTAGCTTCTTCTTCATCTTATCCATTTGATTTAGTTATTCTATGATTAATCATATGTTGGTTTACTAAGTAGGAATCTTGAAATAAAAGGAAGACATTTATCAATTAGTATTTTGAAAATATGTCTTTTAATTTTTTTTTTAACAAACGATATTATCTATATTAAGAGGATAGGAGAGTGGGCTAAGCCTCACAATGGACTAGTAATAATATGGTTCAAGCTCGCTTTTAACGAAAATCGAAGCTGAAACCTCTCAATTAACAGTGAAAAGAAATATCACTAGACCATAGTACTAAGTGACTGTTTTATTTAATTAATTGAATGAAAATTCAACAATTAATTAGCTAAAACTTAAAGCTAAGAGCTTTGACAACAAGAAAATTAAAAGTTTAGTGCATATATAACGAGGTTCAATTAAGCTTAGCTTTCCTCTTATACCCTTTAACTTTTATTAAGTATAACTAGATATTTATTTAGGGAATTGTTATTAGCACTTTAAAAATCTCATTCTACACTCCAAACTTTCTGTATTTGAAAAGAAAAATACACTTGTGAGGAGTGTAGAATAAGATTTTTGAAGTACTAATAACATTTTATATTTATTTATATTCATAAATAATTTAATTAGAATTAAAAAAACACCACATAAACTTCTGTCTAATCCTCATCTAAGCGCTTGGTCATGCTTACCGCTTAACACCTTTTAGAATCTTGCCTTCAACTATTTTGTAATCCTTCTACTCTTAATACAACATCGTTTCTTCTCAGGTTCTCTGAATTGAGGTTATCCCAACTCGATGGATTAATTAATTGAATTGGAATTTGAGATTCAAATGAGTATCTTTATATATAGTCAATGCAGATAGGCCTTCTAATCCGCCAACCATAAGAGTTATGCCCTTCCCTAGATTGGAGTGCATCTCTCAAATCCATAAAGATTGGACTGTATTTGCATCGGGCAAAACCACCATTGTGTTCCTTTCTTTTGTCTCAAAGCCGTACTATGTGTTATATTCTCAAGCTTAAATCACTAGATAGAATAAAATTCTCTTTACGCGTTTTTAGGATTGTTTTTTTAGTACAATGATAAGGTTAATAAGTTAGATTGTTAATTATTAGGAAAAGGAAAAATCAGTGGAAGTCAAACCTATCAGAATGCATAGACATGATTGTGTTATTACAATATAATTTACATACATACATAAAATATAATTTATGAACTGCTAATTAATTAATTATTTAAAATGTAGAGCATATTAACATGCAAGAAATGAAAATTGAAATTTTTTTTGTCAAACAATATATTAGATTAGGGAGCGGGTTCGATCTCACGCCATGATATAAAAGCAATATTTCTTTCCACCACTATGGTAGAGGGCCACTTGCAAATTAAAATTACTTTGATTATTGAGTTTTTTGCAGAGGGGATTAAGCTAGGTGGCTTGGTAGTGTTTCCACAATCTTATATTCAAATTTAAAAAAAAAAAACAATAATTAGCTCATTGCGTTTCAAATTTAAATTCAAATTTTCTTTTCTGTTTAATCTAGCTCAGCATAGTAATATTGTTAAAAAACGAAATAGGACAAAATCAGATTATGATCGACATGTTTACTTTACTTTTTAACTAATTTATTGTTTTTTTTTTTAACAAATGATAGTATCTACATTAAGAAGGTGTGATAATGAATTAAGTTTTACAATTGACGAATTATAATAATATAACAATATCATTCGACCGTAATACTAAGTGACAATTAATTTATTGTACTTATAGTAGCAACAATGGAAGATTGCCAAATTGTACTTAACAAGATGAAGACGATGATGAGGCTCTTAGTGTGATTTCCACAACCAATAGTACTAAACTTCAAATTAATAAGGAAAACTTAGACCGCCACCGTCATGTACTTGTTTCTCTGTTAAGAGATACGGCTACCTAACACGTTAGACTAATGAGATCTGACCTAACATTGACTTGTGTTCACTAATTTCTTTATATCCTTTAATCCAAGGTTCATATTTCAATTTTTAAGTTCGCTATTAATTTAAAACTCGTTTAGATGTGTTTTTTAAATAATTGAAAACGTTTTTAGTGAAAATATTTTTAAAACCAATCTTTAATAAAGATGCAAGTAAATCGTAGAAAAACACTTAAAGTGCTTCCTAGAAGAAGCACATAACGGATGTTTCTTGCAGAAAGCACTTTGAGTGCTCTTGGAACCCAAAAAAAAATTCTCTAAAAGTGATTTTAGTCATTTTAAAAGCACATCCAAACGAGCCCTTAATCTATCAATGAATATACATATATAGGATTCGGTAAAAAAAAATATACATATATAAGAGGCCTTTAAGGGAATGGATTTTCATTAGTTGTGAAGCCCACACTGCATCGAACATCAAAGATTAGAGCCGTCTATTTTTTCAAGTTTCACCTCTTAGATCATCCTTACAAAATATTAACCAACTTGAAAATATTTGAGGCATATAATTGAGTTCAAAGAGTTTGACAAAAACTTTGTTATGTAAGAAACAATGAAATTTCATTTTCATAATTAAATAGGCAAATGGTTCAATCGAATTGAATTTTTTCAAGGATGATCATGAATCGAGACTTACAAAATAGACGGTTCGGATCGTTGAAGTTCGTTGTGGATGGGTCTCACAACTAATCCCTATTTTTTCAAAAAAAAAATAAAAAAGTGGATATATGTATATTTTGTGAACATATATATGAACTATGCAGGCGCACAAAGAATAATAAAGTTAACGAAAACATACATATGGAATCCAGCCAAACATTGATTGAATTACAAGTATCTCTCAGTCTCGGTGGATTTGGAATGGAAAGTAAAGTCAATTCCGCAATCTGTTGCAGCCCACGCCATGGAGTTTGGGTGCCAACTGCACTCGCAGCCGGCAGCCCACTGGTAGTCTGGTCAGGCTATTTCTTTCTTCCCTCTTTCTGTGGATTTAGAGTTGGAAGTTTTCTCTCATGTTGAAATCTTCAAACGAATTGTATTTTCTTTGGTTTCTGATGTTTGAATACAGACAATCACTTAGAAATTACATGTGGCATGTTAATTCAAAGTGCTTTTTTTATTTTTTTTTATTAGCTTTAATGGAAATTCAAACTTATGAGTGATTAGTCTGTGAATACGGAACAAGGTCACGTCACATTACTATTTAGTCAGAATTATAAAGCTTATATTTGTTTTCATTAAACACCCTAGAAGTGGGACCCTTAATATAATCATATCCAGAATGAGGATTCTCTCTGGATCCTCTGAGGATTCTCTCTGGATTCTTTTTGTGAGGATCCTAGGAATCTTCAAATCGTGTCCGCTCATCGTACATCTTACGGTCAGAAATAATTTTAAATACTTTTATTTAAAATTAAACTTGAATAGTATATAATGAAAAATAACCGCACGATATACGATGGACGGACACGATTTGAAGATCCCGGAATCCTCTAAAAAAGGATCCGAAGAGGATCCTCATTCTCATATCCAAACCAATCACCTATTATTTAAAAAAAAAAAAAAAAAAAAAAGAGACCCAACTGTGTATACAAGGTATATTACTGGTTTTCAAAAGCTAATCAATCACTAGGATAATAAGACAGATCACTCGTATTGTTTTTGTTTATTTTTAGGAAGTGTTATTGGCATTCCAAAAATCTCATTCTACACTCCTCATAAGTATGTTTTTCTTTCCAAATATAGAAAGTTTGGAGTCTAGAATGAGATTTTTGAAGTGCCAATAACAATTAACTTTTTTTTTTTTTTTTTTTTTAATAGGACCAGTTGATAGCTTTGTTACGGTAGTCCACCATTTCGAGGGAGGCATTTTAGCCACCCTTGACCACCATCGTGCATTCCCAAGCATAAAAAATTGAACACATGACATGCCGCGTAGAATACAGGCCTGCAGTTCTTCTCTAACCACTAGGCCACCCCGTGATGGTCGCTCACTCGTTTGGTTTCACGCAACACTAGTTCACAAGATAACCATTGATAATTCTTTGAGGTCATCCTTCAAATATATCTCTACAAAAATTCACTCCTATTGAAAAAGTGTATCTAATTGTAACTGACATGCACAATGTTGCGGATAAACAATAAAATGTTCATGACAATAATCAAATGACCAAACAACTTCAATTTGGATGAGAATTTGTAAAATTAATCTTTGAATGAAGACTGTTTACACACGAGATTAAATTATAAAAACTTCCCATGAACAATTTTTTTTTTTTTTTTTTTTTTTTTTTTTTTTTTTTGTGATCAAACGATAGATTTGTTAGATTAGATATTAGATTAGAGAGCTGATGAAGTTTGAATTCACGCTCTGGTGCAAGGACAATACTTCTCTCCACCACTGTACTAGAGGGCTACTTGCTACCATACACAAATGAATAACGCCTTATTAACCAGTTAGTTCTTCCAGCGCTGTATCTAACACCAGATCTTTCCAATCAAACATAAATTTTCCATTAATATTGTGATAAGGATGACAAAAAAAACTGCAAAAGAAAAAAAGGAAAAATAGTTCCCTGAATGTGTTTTGAACTAATATATTACTTCCATGTTGAGGAGCGGACAATGACACTAATAAAACTAGGAAGGCCTCCACTCCGGAGGACTATGCCCAAGCTCTTTAGCAAGACCATCCAAGCTACAGCCACCCAGCACTCCCTGGCTTTTGGAGGAAACAACAGGTGCTAAATCAATTTAACAACTGAGGCTAACTGATACTCTATCCTGTGGCGAAAATTACGATAAAAAAACCAGCGCATAATACAGCTAAATTACTAGTTTAGGCGCCAATCAGCTCGCAGACATCACAGTTTGGGTAAACTGAAACAACTAAGTTGACTAAATATGAACAGCGATATCATGGGTTCACCGGATAAGCAAAATCGTAGCTTAAAACATCAATAGAAGGTAATGCCGTAAGAAAAAAATAAGGAGTATTTTGGTAAAAACTGTTTCTTTTTCTTTTTTGGCTCAACAAAATGATCATCACCTGATTTCTGTAGACTGAATGCTAGACAAAACTGTGAACCCAAATTGCTACACCCCTAGCAGCCATCAACTGGGTGCAGCTATCCAGTGAAAGTGATTTATATGCACCGATATTTTATTGAAATGTGACTGCTGTTGCAAAAAATTTTACTTTGAAGATCTTACTGATAAATATTTGACTATTGAGCAGCAATATAACAGTGCCATTTTCCTGAACTCAGTTGAACACGTCACCAGACGAAATACTTCCGTCTATAAACTTGACCTTGGCGTTAGCATATGAATGTCGTCAAGAATCCTTCTCAGCAAATTGCTTGCCCTGAAAGATTTCAAAGAGGCGTAAATATTTCTTTGCACAAAGCTCAGTAAAGGATACAAATGAGCAACCAGGTTAGTGAGTATGTGCAATGCAACCAAGTTTACCATACGGAACCTTTTTCAAATTTACAAGGAATTCTCTTCGGTATCCAAACTGTTGGGACTTTTGAGTTCCAGCATTTACAAATTACTACTTATTAAGTCAGCCCTGTCAAACAATTGTCCAACTGGGGAGAGAAAGGTAGATGACATTGGAAGCAGGAGATTTGAGTCTCAAATTTATTATGAAGAGAGAAATATTGGGAAATCTGAGGGTGTTGAAATACGTGAGAGATGGAAATGAGATGTACAATGAACCTAATTTGGCAAGATTCATGTATGTGATGCATAAGTAGAAAGAGGAGTTCTCGCTTTCATATGTTTTGAAAAACTCCCACTACATTTGTTAAAAGAGACCTGGAATTGTTCACTTCCCTTCTGTTTCCATCCATGAAGCAAACAGGGGAGAAATGTTTCATCAGACGATCCCAGAAAGACACCGAGTCATACAACTAGCTCACTCATAAGCCACTGACTCAGCAAGTTATATTGGAAGGTGGATCAAACTGTGATGAAGTTTTTTGTAATGTAAAACAAATACTACTATATGACCTTACCTTACCAAAATTGCAAAATTTACTGCCACTGCGGTCCGTTGGCATGGAACAGAAAGCCTCATAAATTAGAAGAGTCCCAGCTGGCATACACGGCATCAATGATTTTCTCATGCAGTGTTGCCCCAGAACAAACAACTATGCCCCTGTCAAGTCCTTCTAAGTAAGGTCCTTTTGAAAAGTCCAGGGGACGCCCTCCAGCATCAGTTACGACACCTCCGGCCTCTTCTACAATGACAACACCAGCAGCGTGATCCCATATCTTCTCCTTGTATCCAGTCCTTGCAAACTTCATGAATAGCTCAGCATCTCCTCGGGCTATGGCTGCATATTTCACCATGCTATAGACACGGAGGGGTTGATTTCTACCATATGATATGAAAGGAAAATATCAATTAGAGCACAAGTAAAACTATAGTTGCCAATATCTTCCTACCCCAGTAAAAAAGACATGCAAGGTGGCAAGGTGGCTTTGAGATTCACATCATTTGCCAACCAGAGAAAGATAAGAAACTCATTGGAGAAGGTACAATTGATTACAACAAAAAGGAAAAAATTAGGATACTTTGCGGTAAACTCATTTTTAACCTTAATTGACCATCGAACACATTGCCTTGTACTTAAAAAAAAACTTATCATTAAGCAATTGCCTCAAAGAAAAGCAGGGTAACTATTAAAAAATTCCAAATAACAGACAATAGACATACTTGTTAATATAATCTCTTACTTCTCTCTATCTAATTTCTCAGAACTTGAAAAACAGGACCAAGAAACAGAAGAAACAAACAACAGCAGGACAACAACCTAGGCAATACTTGTGATGGAAAATCACTCATATCATTAAACAGTGTGCTAGGTTTTTATAAAGCAATGTCGTCAAACTGGAAATATCTTTTTATTTTACCTCTTATATGTAATAAAAAAGAAACTAGAAGGGGGAAGTGCTCCTCTACTTAATAACTCATTTCACTCTTCTATTTGCAGTTTTCTCCTCCCATTACTCTTTGCCTTTTTCATTATGTGATGGTTTCATTTATTAGACCGACAACCATGCACGTTGATGTATAGAAATAATTAAGTAACTATGTACCTAAACCCTACGCTGTGAGCAAGTCCTGCTGTGAAGGAGTGGTCTGAATTTGCTTTCTCGACAGGTTCACAACAAGTGGCCAGTGTGGGGTCATCGATGGAAGAAACCCCAACAAGTCTTGCAGAATTTGGCCACACAAACTTCTTATCCCCATGGATTGGTGGCTGCATCCATGCCTCACCACTGCCTCTCCTCGCATACATCACACAACCTCTTTCCCACATATCCTCAGAAGGTGGAGACAACCTTGACATGGTTTCATGGTACTGATAATGATAACTGAGCAATTCCTTCTTCATTGGGTAATTTGGGCACCCAAGTACTCCAATAACAACTTTTCCATCCTCAATCAATGCTAAAGCTACAGCATATTGATCCCCACGTACAAACCCTAATGTTCCGTCAATAGGATCAAGTACCCAATGTCTACCTTTGGGGCCTCCCTCTGAGTTGCATCGGCTGATAGCCTCAAGAACTTGAGCGGTGTTGAGGGATTTTGGTGGCCTTTTAAGACCATACTTGGGTGCTCCAGCTAAGCATTCATTAACAGTGTTTACAACAGCTTCCAGCAAACCTGCTGAGTCAGCCTGAGAGAGCGTTTGTACATCTTCTTCAGCAATAATGGATACATTTTGACTCCCAAAGAATTGAGACAGTATCCAGCTAACGGTTGCTTGCACACTCCAATCTGTTCACGCACAATGTCAATGGAATTAGCCAAAGTTTATATGACATACAAAGAGGAATCAATATGAGTTGGAGAGCCTGATCTTTTCAGTTGCTATAGACATAAAAACTAGATTCTCCAGAAACTGGCTCTTTCCTCTCCAGCTCCAATTGCTTTCATTTTCTGAAAATTTATAATTAAAGAAGAGCACCAAGCAATTTCTAGTGTATGAAAGTTCTTGTAAGGATATTAAACCAACTTACGGTAAACAAAGAAAACCCTCATAAAAAAAGGTAAGATAAAACGAAATCCCTTGTTGAAAGCTTACAAATTCTCTAACTAAGATCATAAAATGAAGGACATAAACTTCTGTGGCTGATACGTGTAAGTAGTGTTTTTTATTAAGCTTCACAACAATGAAACAGTATTTCAAATTTAATGCAGGACACAAAAGCCACTAAAAGGTGTGCCCCTACATTTCTATAAAATGATGATATTTGTGTTTTCACAAAATGCTCTCGCAGGTTCTATAACTTCTACTTGAAAAATGCTCCACTCCCACCCCCATATTCACTTTTAAGACAAATCTCAATGAACCTTTGCATGGATAATTAGCCGACAGAACTCACGCTGCGTGTATAAAATGCTCTCCATAAAGATCATTCTACAAGAATGACAAACCATCAGACAATACCCCAACAATGTTCATCTGCCGGTCAGTCCCTTTTACTTAAAAAGCACTTACAAAAGAAGATTCTGGTCCCATACGAAGCGAAAAACCTACTCCATAGTGACGAAAGAAAACCTCGCAGATAATGCACCTAATATCAAGTACCTAAATTCATAAACGGCGTATATTTGTTATCATTTTAAAAACATTGTCCATCATAACTTGTTAACAGTATCACCTTAACTAAAAGCCAAATCAATTCAAGAACTACTAAACATACGAACGTGTATTGCGGAACCCGCAGCGATGTATTCATCTCAAGACTATTTATTTAGCAAAGGTACTACATTGCACAAGTTTGCCAAAATTAAAGAAACCAACAACAGAAAAACAGCAGAACATTTCTCAAATAAAAAACCTCCGATATCAAAGAAGACACAACGAAAGAGCACTGTTTCAATTCATAGTACCTGCAACAGTCACAGGAGAATCATCGTCCTTGGACTTAACGAGGCCACTGCCACCTGACACCAACCCCTCCTGCAGCCTCTGACACAGAGCACACGCCATGTGAACCACTCTCACCGCCACATCCAGCTCCTCGCCGTATCTCCCGCCCTCCATACCTCAATCTCAACAACTTCCGACGACACCCAGATGGACTGAATTCACAAACGAGGAGAAAGCATCAATCTTTGAGGTACCCACCTCGGGATTCGTGCAGATTAAGGTTCCTACATTCTTGGGTTGCTGATTTTTGAGGGGTTTTTTTGCAGTGCTTTCTGTTTTGCAATGGTAATGGCATTCAGCAATGCGGTAATTTTTTGCGCGACTAAAACATTTGGGGATTTTTGATTGGGTTGTGGAATTTCCTCTGGTGGCATTTGTATTTTGTGGGATTCTTTGTGTTTGGGTGGAAGGAAAGTTTGGAAGAAAAGCAAATGTGGTCAAAAAGTTCGGTTTTCAGTGTCCACTCTGCCGGGTTTAATGTGACCACAGGTGTCTCTGTCACTAGCTTTATTTCTTTTTCTTTCTTTTGAGTGTATGTGGAGAATAGTGTTCGAATAGGAGACTAACTTATACGAAATGAGTTAATAAAATTATAACGTTTTTGGTTTAACGAGGTAATATAATGCGAAGAGAAATTTCCATATAATAGGATGGCACACGTTTATCCTTCTGGGCTCATCTCCAGCCACTCTTAATTTGCCACGTAGTTGATCTCTCAGGTGGTATTTTATCTTCTTTGCCATTTTGGATTTAACTTAGGTTTTATGATTGGAGTAGGATTCTCATCTCGCTTTTTTTTTTTTTTTTTTTCATCTTCTTTCCTCTCCTCCAGTTTGAACGGTCACGGTTAAGCCACGTCAACATCTTATATTAATTTTTTATAGAAAGAGAAAGACAAAATAGAGAATGTAAGAGGAGGAAATGAAAGAGGATAGAAAGAGGAGGGGAGAGAATCATAGTCCTTTGTGATTGTGGTCCATCAAAGCTGCTCAAAGAAGGAAAGGGATCATCTCCAGATTTGTTCCACCCTAATCCTTCTCATCAAACAATTCGAGTCCTTAAAATTTGATCAAACTGCTAAAGTTATTATAACTTTTAGAATCAGCCTGTGTTTTTAACCGTTTGATCAAATTTCAAAGATCCGAATTATTTGATGAGAAAGATTAGATGGAAGGGTTCCGAAGAGATCCCTTTCCCTTAAAGAAATCTCACATGTTTCCTCAAGTGAAGGTGTTGGGCTTCTGGCCTTAAAGACGAAAATTTTAAGGTGTTGGGCTCATATTATTTTGGAGTAAGCCCACCAAGTTTCAAGGAATAGTTTGATTTATCCCAACAAAAAATAAATTTAAAAAAAAATATTTATATAAATATGCATTAAGTTAGTTGGTTTAACTAGTGTACCTATAGATCTAAATTTCCCACATTGTTGTTTAAAAATAAAATATCACATCTGTAAAAAAAGTATTTCCAAAAGCAAAGATGTAGAGCGAGGTTTCAGCATGTTGAGCCTTTTATTATTATGATAAAAAAAAATTAAATATAAACTTTTTTTGTAAAAGTATTTACTTTATAAATATATATTTAATATTAAAAATTAAAATTAAAATACTAAAAACACATTCATTTAATAAAAAATTTTAGCATCAAATTTAACGATGAATAATCATAAATTTTTGGCTTTTTAGCCAAAATGGTTCTTAAGATTCGCATAACACATAAATTTGGTCTCTGAGATTGTCCACCATCCATTAAAAAAATTCCGTTAAGTGGTCCCTTGCTTTTTAACGGAATGATAAAAATGATAGATGGTGGACAATCTTAGGGATCAAAGTTATGTGTTATGCAAATCTCAGGGATCATTTTGGCTAAAATACTCTCAACTTAACGGAGTTTTTTTAACGAAATGACCAAAATAATGAATGATGGACAATCTCAATGACCACTTCTATTAATTTTCAATCTCAAAAATCAAAATTATATGTTATACAAATTTCAATAACCATTTTGGACCAAAAAGCCTAAACTTTTTTGGTACAAAGATGTTCGAGAGAACCCTCGGTTTTTTCCGTGGCATAAAATTTTAACAGAGCCCAACCCGCGGTATTGCCCACTTTACGTCCTCGATGCCAACCGAGCCCATAGCTTAAAACGCTGTCGTTTAAACTAAAAATTTTCCACCCCCTCCCTCCCCGGTGGTTCCATATCCACCATGACTGTCGTCGTCTCCGCCAATTGAGTCACCATCGCCACCGTCAACCGATTTCTCAGAATTGTTAGCATTTACATTAGAAGCCGGCGATGGGGACTCGAGAGGTGTACGAACCGAAGCTGAGGAGTGGGAATCTGCACCACGATCCCACCATGAATCCCGGCCTCTGAACCCCTCGCTGCCCTCGCTGCCTCTCTCTCCTCGCCCACGATTCCGTACCAACACCCATGACCCTACTTTTTTGATGATTTGATTCTGTGGGTTTACAGTCGGAAACTGATTGAACTTCTGTTTTGTTTGTTGTTCCGGACAAAGGTGAATGGACCATCACTCCTGTTCTTCACGACGCCACTGCTGTTGTAAGTTTCTCTCTTTTATTTTTCAGCTACCCATTTGCGCAAAATTTTGTTTCTTTGTGTAGCAGTTGTGTTTTAGTTGTGAATTTTCATGGTTTTGATATGGGAATTTGGAGTAGAATGCTTTTTCTAAAGATATTTCTTCGTGGTGGATGAATTCTGAGCATGTAATATTTACATCATCTGGTCAAAGTAGAGCCCAACATCAGTTGCGTTGGTAGGGTCATTGGTCTAGGTGTACTTATGGGGATCATGTTTGAGTGTATGTTTACGTCATTTGTAGATTGAACTCTTAAATCTTAACCATGATCCTTTGTTAGTTATTATGTAATTGGTAGCTTCGAATTTGGATAATAATATATGCGTCACAAAATGTTGTCGATCATGAAGTATTGGGCATAAATCCCCAGTGACGGAGCCAGCATGAGATCATTGGTTGTCATGGACCCCAATAACTTTAAAAACTCTATGTATATTTACTTGTATATTGTATTTGACCCATACAAACTGATAAGGCAAACTAAGTTACGACCTCCTTGTCCTACTTCTTCTATTTTCTTCTATCATATTTGTCTTCATTTTCTCTCTTCTTGTGTGAAATGTTTTAGTTGAAAAGCCTTGAAAGTCTTCAACATGACTCCACAATATCTTGCATCCACCCTCAACAAGCCTGTACAAGTAATAGTAGTCGTCGACATATGTTGACATAAAATTTAGGCATATGTTGGCAGGAACTGACAAGTGCCTACTAGGTGCTCGACGAAATGATCCAATGAAGCTTTTTGGTTGATATTATGACCCCATTATTTGAAAATCCTGGCTACGCCACCGTAAATCTCCTGTTAATTGTTGATTCATATGATCGAAGTAAAACCCGATATCAGTTGCGTTGTTAAGGTCTAGGTGTATGTGCAAAGACCAGGTTTGAGTGTATGTTTATGATAGTGATATGGATGTGGTTTGTTATGTGAGTGATTAAACCTCTCCGCTATTGTTTGTATGAATAGGCTGGCTCAGGTATTGGAGGAATGCTTAGTGCAATTCATAGCTTCAATACAGGTATACATGTTTCCTTTGTCTTTACAATGAACATGCCTTCATATGCAGATTGCTTAGTGTTACTTGGTTGCAGGGATCCCATACCTTCAGAATCGGTTGAAGGGACCAAAGTGGTTGCCCTTCTTAGTTGGGGTACATCTCTTATGTTTGGTGCTTGCTTTCCAATTCTGTTTACCCTGCAATGCACTTCCAGTTATTTCGGCATTATCATGAGAAAGTTATATTTATGTGCGCCTCAATTTGGCTCACTTTTGTATTGTTTATCTTAGCTTCCTCCACTGCTACTGTTTTCGGGTGCCAGTGCTGCATTTGGAGGTAAATATCGTGCTTTTCTCCACTGGGTTAAAAGAAGTCTATTTTAAAACATGATAAGTTCTTTGCATTTCTCTTTGCTGTTACTCTTCTGTTTTGTATTATTGTTAAACAGATCACTTGTTTAGCAGCTGTGGAATGACTAGTTTACTTAAAAATAGATGCGATTCTTGATTTGTCTGGTTGTTGATGCAGGACAACCTAAAACTTAATTTAGTTGCATAAAATTACTAACAAGGCAGATTATTAGACTTATGGAAAATAAATTAAACACTACTGAATGGATTTATTGTAATGCAACAACAAAGAAATTAGAAAACTTAACAAATGTAGCACACAATTCTGGAAATTCAGAAAAGATTTACCAGCAAGGTGAGTTTAACCGTAAGATTCTGTTTCATTCCTTAAGGAATGTTCCATGCCTTGGGATCTCGTGCAGTTGTTTGGATCCACAACAATAGATCAAAATGGGTACTTAGGCAAGGCTGATTGGTGGAAGGAAGGTTGTAGTTTGCGGCAGTAGGGAGTAGGGGAAACTGGAACCGTTCCAGCAAGGGTTCTTGGAATCACACCAAGAATTCTCAAGAATCACTCGAGAATGTAGATTGAAGTAATATAATATTATTCATTGACTGAATTGCAGAAGTACGTCAAAACTCTTATATAGAGCTACATAAGCCATACAAGACTAGAATTAATGACCCCATGAAACGTCTACTATTTAAAAGGATTTGGCAGCCAAGCTCTCCATGAAACGTCTACTATTTAAAAGGATTTGGTTATTTAAATTTGCTTAGGACCTTTAACTCTTTTAAATTTCTCTCATTTCCAGATAATTTATGTCTTTGCTACTCACAATATAATTGTTGTTTTGTATGATCTTTTTATTTATTTATTTTAAAAATAATATTATCTACACTAAGGTTGTATAATTAAGAACCAACATTTTATGTAAGAATGTAATTCGTTAAATATTTTGATCTGGTTAGTTATAATAATCGGTTTGGTAATAATTGGTTGGTAGTCGAAGAATATCAAAACTCTCGGTGTATACCAAAACTAAACCATTTTGTTGTGATGATTTATTCGGAATCTTTCGATTTTTAGATGAGTGTTGTTAGAGAAAATACATTTTGTAAATCACATTTAAACCGTCTTTTTAATAAAAATAAGATCTATAATACAAATAATTTTCATCTTCATTAAAGATATAATTTGAATTTGATCTCTCTCACATTTATTTTCGGATTGTAAAAGTCGTTTACCAAACCTATAAAATTCACGATTATTATTGGCTCGGATTTTAAGAAAGAAAGTGGCAGCCCTTGTTTGACCGGTTAAATGCCTAGCCCTAATTTGTACAACCATATTTATGGGATGATATACACGTGGACGACCATATATATCATAGAGTTGAAAATTGAAACGAAGTTGCAGAGTTCAAAGATATTTTTCCCCTTATGATTTAAAGGAGTACTTGAAAAAAAAAAAAAAAAAAAAAACTAATGAAAAAAATTTGAAAACTTTGAGTTTTAACGGTATAGACAAAATAACAAGTAAAATAAATAGTATCAAGATTAATATTTTAATGTGAAAATATGATTTTTCGTTATTTTCGTTAAAATGAATAGTATTCATGATTTTTCGTTAAAATTAAAAAAAAAAAAGAAAAAAAAAAGAAAAAGAAAAGGGCATCAATATGACCATTAATTATGCAACTGAGTGGACAAACGCAAAGTACAATTTGACAGTTGAAAAGTTTTACTCCATCAGTCGGCAATCATGAGGAAATTTTTAGTTGTAACAGGAATACAAGTAGTACACACGTATTTTAATAAAAGTAATGAAAATTTTTATCTTTTAAATTATTAACTTTTTAACATATATATCTCACTATTTGTATGAGAGCATTTTTACTCACTACCATATAGTGTGATGTATCCTCACCACCCTATTGATTATCGTTAGATGAATTTGAATTTCGAGATTCGTGTAGTGGATAAGCACAAATCTCAAAATTCAAACTCATCTACTAGTGATAAATAAGGTGGTGAGCATACACCACACTAAATGGTGGTGAACAAAAATACATTCTCATTTGTATAATAACACGTGATGTACTATTTCATATACTGGTCACACTGAAAAATCTCTTAGGACCATAACCATCACAATTAAACACCCCAACTGCCCCTCCTCACATGGCAGTCATTGGTCATCCACACGATTATACGTGATTCCTTAGCTACTAAGCTTGTTTTCAATTCCAATTACATGGACGAGAATCCTCTCCATATCTTTTTTGTGAGGAGTTTAGGGATTATTACATTTTAGTCCTTTAGTACATTATATAGTTAGTTTTCTATAAGTATTATTTGTGTTTCGTTTTAAATAAAAAATTTTAAATGATTTTTTATCGCAAAAAGATTAACGAACGGATAAAATGAACTAATCCTTAGAATCATCACAAAGAGATTTTAAATAGAATTCTATTCCCAATTACATGACCAAAAATCTCCAGCTACTGCATGTAAGAGGTCTTTGGTATGGTAGTTGTGTGGTGTTATTACTTTGTTTACATATATTTATTCGAAAATGATTCTCTCTGAATCCTTTTTGTTAAGATTCCGATGATCCTTCAATTATGTTTATTTATTGTACATCGTGCGCACAAAAATTGATCGTACGATTTATGATAAACCGACGTGATTGGAAGATCTCTGGAATTTTCAGAAATAGAATCCAGAGAGGATCCTCAATCTATTTATTCATACTATATTCTAAATATAATATATTAAATTAGTATTTATTAATGCATATTATAATAAATAAATTAATGTCGTCATTTGATCGTGAGACTGTCGTACTAAAAACTTATCAAACAAATCTACATCGTCAATTTTCAAAACTAATGCTAATGTACGTGTACACAGCTCATCAAACTTCTTCACCTAAGCTTCATTCATAAAAATAAAGGAGAGTTTAAAATTTTTGAGTTTTAACGATAATGATAAAATAAAGGGTAAAATAAATAGTATCAGGATTGATTTTTTAGTGTAAAATATAGTTTTTTTTTAAAATAAACAGTATCGAAAACTTTTTGTTAAAATTCTCTATAAATAATCTAATATGCTCTCTTATTTATTGGTACAAAACACACACACACACACACACACATACATACATTGAAAGCAAAGTCTCAAGTTTCTGAAATGGTTTGCTTTTGTTTCCTGGTAGACCAGAGGAGGAAGGTGTGGAGGAACAAGCCGGTGGCTGGGACATGTTCAAGATGTGGGTGTGGAGCAAGCGTCGCTGACATAAAGACTTCGACTAGGTTTTGCTATATTCCAGTTTACTGGAAATCTTGGAAAGCAATCATGTGTACTTTTTGTGGAGCCATTCTCAAATCTTATAGATAAAATTTCTGCAGATATATGTTATTGTTAGCTCCACAGGTTGGCTCTTGCTTCTTTATTATCTTTGTTTTTCTGGCCTTTCTGGATTAGATTGAGCTTTCGACTGTTTTTTTTTTGTATTTAAATTTTGCAGAATATTTTGGTGTGAGTAAAGGTGTATGGAACTGTAAATATAGGCGGCTTGCTGTTGGTTAGTCATGGAGTGGAATATGGAGACGAGGATTTTACTAAGTATATAAATTTTACTCTGTTGAGAAAGTATTGTGAAGAAGTGGATAATTAATTATAATTAACTCCAATTACTATGAACTGGTTGTTAAGTTGTAGTTTGTATTTTAACAACTATTATTTTAATATTTTCTTTCTTCCTCTATCCCGTGCCTGCTACTCACCTTCTCCAGTTCTCCTTTTCCAATTAGAAAGAAACAAAAGAAAACAGATGAAAATATTGCCAATCTGATCTCTTTTCTTCAGTATTTTTATCTGTATAAAAGATTTTTAGCTTCAAAATTAACTTAAATTTTACAAAATACAAAGAACATGTTAAGAAGTTGGAATATGTTTAGACCGATCTTAGAGTTGGCTCATTAATCGTCCACATCTGCAGGATTAATGTGCTACGCGCTTTCTCATGGAGTTTTAGGTTTGTATGAATGTTGTATCCATAATTAACCATAAGAAAGGGTGACCCAAGCCAACTAGACTGCGTTTTGCGACGGTCGAATGAACGTTTATCGTACACAGTTTTATTCTTGCTTTGTAAAAAAGTTGTTTCCACAATTTGATCTTGTGACATTTTGATCACAAAAGAGTAACTTTCTGTTGAGCTAAGGCTCGCCCTATTTAGCAATGAATGATCAACGACTGCCAACATTGTAGTTAGCTAGCTAGCACCAGTATAGATTGCCATTCATCCCATGATTTATTTATTTTTAATGTTTACTATTATTATGGGGAAAAGAAAGAGTTTGAATCTATTACAATACTATAGGAATGAAGGAGTTTTGAACTCATAATACACGAAAAGAAAGTCAACACCTTACCCCACAAGATATTAGAGAAAATATACTTCCGAGAGAAAGTTAATTTATCTCATAAGTATGTTAAGAAAATTCACCTCGTAATTTAATAACCATAGCTACTGTTCAAGCTATTGTTTTGGAAGTGCTTTCAGAGCTACAAACCTCTTTTTAGATCACCAAAAGAATCTCTGATTTGGCAAAAATTTTGGACAATAAAAGTAATAACTAAATTGTTGGTGAGAGTTTGCATTCTGCAGCTTATGAGAGTCTGCATTTACGTGACCGGTTTTACGTATAGTGACACCCGATCAGCAGCCTGCAGGGCGGGTTGGCATCCAAGACCTCCACCAATCAACCCAACCCTATCACAGGATCACTAAACTCCACTTCTATCTATGAACATGTACCTAACGCACTTCTAAGTGTTTTTTAAGCATTTGATGATCTTTTAATAAAGATTTCGACATGCTTCTAAACACTCAGAAAAATCGTATTATGAGTCCTTTCTACAGAACTGCTCTAAAATTGGTCCTTAGTACTCCTAAATACAGGTCCTTACTATATTTATTAGGGGTTGTTCAATGACCAATTCATTTTCAGATTTTAGTTCTCATTTTTCTGTTTGGAAGGAGTAGATGTATGGGAGGGAGAATTAGAAATCCAAAGTAATGATATTCATACCATGTTTCTATACCATCTTAGGTGACATCTGATGTGGATAACCATATCATTTGAAAAATTTGCACAACCTAAAGAAAGAAAGGAGAAAAACTCCTTGTATACCACAATCATCATTTAATTAACTAGTTTATTTATTTATTTTTAGTTTATTAAATAATCAACTAAATTTAAAAATAAGGAATATAAAAAAGTATGAGGAATGATGGTCGAATAGATATAGAAGAAATGAATAAAGAATAGTGCACAAATAAATTTAAAAATAAAAAAACAAAATCTATTTTGAGTGATTTTCACTTTCAAGATTCTGTTCTCACTCATTCTTCTTTGTTTATTCCCCTCCTCTTTCGCACTTATCATCCCTCATTTCATTTCACCCAATTAAGTCTTATCTCAAGCACAAAATATAAAAACTAAAGATTTAAAAACGAAAACGGGCCCTTAATTTCTAATTTCTCTTTCTTATCTCTTTAAATTGGCCGGGAATTGAGTTTGTAAGGTTTTTTTTGCCTTTCCTAAAGAACCCTCCAATTATGAAACTGCGACTCCACCGCGCTGTAGATGGTCATGCTATGATATCACCTAATAATTCAGTTTCAGGTTTAAGAATTCAGCAAGGAGCTGCAGGCATCTATATTATCCTGCTCATCCTGCATTAACTCGAGTCTGCAAGTTAAACAAAATCTCTCTACGGTTTAAAGCAAGCTTTGAGGCAATGGTTCATTAAGTTATCCAATGCTCTCAAGGGATTCCATCAATCATGGTCCAACTATTCACTATTCGTCTGAAGTCGTCATGGTAACTTCATTGCTTTATTAGTCTATGTTGATGATGTGATATTAGCAGGGAATAATCTGCATGAAATTGAAGAAACCAAGTAGTTTCTCTCTCAACGTTTCAAGCTGAAAGACTTGGGGCAACTTAAATATTTCTTGGGCATAGAAGTTGCACGTTCAAAGCGTGCAATTACTCTATGTCAACGAAAATATGCACTACAAATATTGGATGATGCTGGGTTTCTAGGAGTTAAGCCTTCACGGTTTCCTGTGGATCAAAATTTGTCTCTCACACAAATGGAAGGAAAAGTGTTGAATGATCCTTCATCATATAGACGGCTTGTGGGGAGGTTGATATACTTGACCATAACAAGGCCTGACTTGGCTTATGCTGTTCACATGCAAAGTCAATTCATGTAGAAACCTCGACAACCACATCTTGAGGCTGCACACAAGGTCCTCAAGTACATTAAACAAGCACCTGGACAAGGAATTTTTCTTCTTTCCACGGTTTCATTGCAATTACGAGCATTTTGTAATGCTGATTGGGCTAGATGTAGAGATACTAGAAGGTCGATAACGGGGTACTATATTTTGCTTGGTCAAGCACCTATTTCCTGGAAAACTAAGAAACAAACAACTATATCTCGTTTTAGTGCAGAGGCTGAATACCGTTCTATGGCCACCACATGCTGTGAAATCATATGTCTGAAGAATATTTTGAAGGATCTAAGAGTGAATCATCCACGACCAGTCAAGTTATTTTGTGATAATCAAGCGGCATTACACATCGCTTCAAATCTTGTTTTTAATGAACGGATGAAGCATATAGAGATTGATTGTCACCTAGTACGAGAAAAGATTCAAGAAGGATTGATACGCACGGCTTACATAAGGACAAATGATCAACCATCTGATATATTCACCAAGCCGTTGAGTTTAACGCAGTTTGAAGTCTTACTTAGCAAGTTGGGTGTCATTAACATACACTCCAACTTGAGGGGAAGTGTTAAGGAAGATATCTCTCTTAATTAGTCAATATTGTAAGATTGATATTGTAGTTATTTACTTCCTTGTTTGGTTTATGATCAAGCCTTGTTTATAGGCGATAATTTAGGATCCTATTGACTGTATCATTGCATAAAGCTGTAAACCTAGTTGTTGAATAATATCGAAAATCATAATCCCATTCTATGCTGCTTATGAATCTCTCTACGGTGAAGACGCAGGGATGGTGAGGGTGGGGTGTCGGAGGGTGTGGTGTCTGATGGTGGTGAGTTGATGGGAGAAAGTGTAGAGTCGTGGTCGGGGGAGTCGTGTGGCGGAGGAGATAGGGCAGGAAAAGAGTCCATATCAAATTGTGATAAGGAGTTAGTTAGAGTAGGGGACTGTGGATTAGTAGCGGAAATATTTGAGTGATAAGGAATTTGTTCTTCAAAAAAAATCACGTCCCGTGAGACAAAAATTTTGTTGAGTTGAAGGTCAAATAATCGATAGCCCTTTTACCATATGGATAGCCAAGAAAGACACAGTGACGGGCACGGGGATCAAATTTTGAAGGTTTGTGGGCGTGAGTGGAAGCAAAACACAAACAACCAAACACTCGTAAGTGTGAGTAAGTGGGTGCTTTTTGAAACAACTTTTCATAAGGTGTCTTTCCTTGAAGAAGGGTGTGGGTGTGCGATTAATAAGATAGGTTGAAGCAAGTATGGCGTCCCCCCAAAAACGTTTTGGCATGTTGGCTTGAAAGAGGAGGGCTCTGACAACATTTAATAAATGTCGATGCTTACGTTCAGCAACACCATTTTGTTGTGGTGTGTTGACACAGCTAGTTTGATGAATGATACCTTGTTTGGCATAAAAACTGTCAAGTTTAAATTCGGGACCATTGTCGCTTCGAATCATTTTAACCTTGGTGGTGAATTGGGTTTCGACCAAATGGACAAATTGTATAAGGAGCTATTGTGTGTCAGATTTGTGTTTCATTAAATAAATCCATGTGCTCCTGGTGTAATCATCAACAATAGTGAGAAAGTATTTTGCACCAGAAATAGAAGGAACATGATACCCCCCCCCCCCCAAGATATCAACATGTACCAATTCAAAATGTGATTTAGTGGATATGGAACTCAATGAAAATGGTGCTCTTGTTTGCTTGGCTAATGGGCAAATGACACATTTATTAGAATCACAAGATTTGTGTTGGAAAAAAGAAATAACATAGAAACAGTTTGTGATGGATGTCCTAGGCGTTGATGCCAAAGATGATGGTTGGATGTTTGAATGGTGTTGCATGTTCCTTTCTTTGGTGGATCGAGATAGTACAATCATTCCCGTTCAATTTCCGTCCCAATCATCATCCCCGAGCGTAGGTCCTGTATAACACAAAATTGTTTTAGGAAGATGGTAATATAGAGGGAATCATGTGCGAGCTTGCTAATGGATATCAAATTTAATTTGAAAAATGGGACACACAAAACATTATCAAGCATAAGGTTGGGAGAGAAGACAACTTGTCCAATGTGGGTGACCGTGGCAAGAGAACCAGTGGGTAGTTCAACATTATGGTTTGTAATAGGTCTCGACGTCGTGAGATAATAAGGGTTGCAAACAATGTGGTTCGTTGCACCACTATCCAAGATCCAAACATTTTTTATGCCATTATGCATGAAGGAAAAAGCTTTACCTGAAAGTTCTTCATTATTCGAGGAATTACCAACTTGATTTACAAAGGAGGATCTGGTTTTGTTCAACATTGCGAGTATCTGCTTGCAATCTTCTTGGGAAAAAAGTAAGTTTGGCATCCCGTCTTTTTTGTTGTGCATGACAACTTGGTTGCCCTTGGAAGTGGATGAGCAGCTTTGTTAAGTTTCAGCAGCCGCTTTGCGTTTGCGGCAATATTCGAAGGAATGACCTTTCCACCCACAAAAGGTGCACTTGAGATGAGCACGGCAGTTTTTGGTCCTATGATTTGTCTTGTTACATTTTCCACAGCGAATACCACCATCCTCTGGTTCAGTTTCTCGGCCACCATTCTTCATAGCAAAAGTTGCCGCTTCAGGTTAGGAAGTATACTTTCCACTTGAGACTTCTGCCTGTCTCTCATGACGAAGGACAAGAGAGTAGGCCTTGTTCACTATAGGTAAAGGCTCAAGAAGAAAGGGTATTATAATACTACGAACAGTGGAATAAGAATCATTTAAACCTATGAGAAATTTCATTGTTTTCTGGGTTTCAACTAAGAGATGATTTCCTTCTTCGTATCACAACTACATGCAAGAATAGAACATAGCAAGTCACGTTCGTCCCACAAGCTTTTTAATTTGGTGAAACAATTGAACAATATTCACATGAGAAAACCTTTCTTGCAAACCAAGCCACATCTGCCTTGCATCCTTGCAATTGATGATGCTACCTGAGATTTCTTTTGACATGGATCCTAAGAGCCACGTCTTAACCAGATTATTGCATCGATTCCATTGCTGCAATTCTTCATGTTCATCTTCACTTGGCTTCTTGACTGTCCCATCAACAAGCCCTAATTTGTTCTTGACCGTTAAGGCCATGGTCATGGATTGAACCCATGTACAATAATTGTCTTCCACCAATGGTTGCGGCACAAGGACTGCACCAGGTTGGTCCGAATGGTGGAGATAAAGTGGATGATTAGGACTCTTCCACTTTGGATGCGAAGTCATGCCTGAGGAGGTTGACTTCGTGTCTGCGCTATCACCCATGGCTATGTTTTGCTAGGGTTGTTTTGGTGTCTATGTGTTTGCTTTTTATTTTCCCAGATATCAATCACTCTGGTACCATCATAAGAAGCATAGAATGGGATTATGATTTTCGATATTATTCAACAACTAGGTTTACAGCTTTATAAAATGATACAGTCAATAGGATCCTAAACTATCGCCTATAAACAAGGCTTGATCGGAAACCAAACAAGGAAGTAAATAACTACAATATCAATTTACAATATTGACTAATCCAAACAAGGAAGTAAATAACTACAATATCAATTTACAATATTGACTAATTAAGAGAGATATCTTCCTTAACAATGATATCACCTAATAATTCAGTTTCAGGTTTAAGAATTCAGCAAGGAGCTGTAGGCATCTATATTATCCTGCTCATCCTGCATTAACTGATAAAATCTTGAAATTTTCTGAATGTTGACTCGATCACACCAGTATATGGCATCATTCCATCAAAATCGGTAGCATTTTCTACGTAGAATCTAGATGGCCGTTGATAATTAAATGTCGATGGGCGTGTTTACCAAACTGTATATTTTTAGGAAATCAGGATATTGTCAACAACACAACATGGCAAACGCCTCGTGCTGTCTTGACAAAACAATCTGCTGCTACTAAATTATTAGACACCCAATTATATAGGGTTTGACAAGTCTCTGAGGCATATGATGTTGCCACTTAATTATCACCCCAATAATTTCGAAAATTTATATGAAAGACTCCTTCTGGATTTGGATTGTTTTATTTTTTGTTACTTATATACTTATTATAAACCTAACTTAATACTACTTTATCCTCCCCAACCACTTAGATCTAACCTCAAGGGCTATGGGTTATTTTTTATTAGTCGTATTTGTGTTTTTTAAGGTAATTAACCTTTAATGAATTAAAACTAAAATATGAAGTACCCTTTCTATTATTTGAAAACCCTAGCCTATAGAGAGAACCAAGAGCAAAAGTCATCGTAGCGGGAGGAGGGAGAAGCATGCACCTTTGCTCTTCCTCCTCTCCTCCCGTCCACTTCCTTTTTTAAATTTTCTAATCCATTTGGTGTGAATAATAGTCCATTTATATGGTGATTTAGTCCTTGTCTAAATTAACCATGCTTAGATCTAAGTTTCCATCACTTCTTTTGTGTTCCTTTTTCAATCCAATAGTTCTCTCAAAAATTTCCTCTAAATTTTATCCTTTCCTCTTAATTGAACGTCCCCCCGCTTATAAAGTTGGATCACTAGAGGTCGAGCCTTCTCAAGATCCACCCCTTGTTCTACAATTGATTCTTAACTAGATGTGGGTGGTTTGCTGATGACATTCATTTAAATGGTGGAGGTGATACTCATGATTTATGGTGTTCGTTGAGGGTTTAATTAGGTTGTTTAGAATTAGGATGGTATGAGCTTGGCAAGAGATTGGACTGTTGAGATGTTGGTTTTTTAGATGTTTGTCTGCCGCTTGTCCGTATTAGATTTGCCCTTTTGGATTTGTGTCTTTTGTTTACGTCTTATGGTAAAGTTGGCATTGTCTATTATGATACAACTAGTAGCTTCACGGGTGATTTGTGCACAAATTTCCTCTTCAGAGTTGGCACTGCTTGTGTTCAAAGAGTGTTCCCAGTTATATTGGCGGTTTGTGCGAAAACTCTCCCATATGACGGGTTATAAAGTGATTAAATTTCTAGTTTGTCAAGATTAAAGTTTTTTAGGTTTTGGAGTGCTAGTTGCATTCCTTTGTTGCTTCTTGTGCTTGTCACGGCCACACATCTGCCAATATAATGGGTATTAGATTGGGCAAGTTGACCTTGTGTGTGTGTGTTTGTTTTTTTTAAATAGGTTTTTTAGTCATTTTGATTTGAGTACTCCATAGAATTAATTCAAAATTCCATCTTTAAAGTTTTCAATTTCACTTAGGGAAATTTTATTTCAACCCATGTAACCTTTTTCTACATCCAACTTAAATTTAAATTGTTAATTGTTTATTTTACCCTATTGCATAATTACTATTAAGTACAAAATGAAATTAATAATAAAACTCAAATTTATCAATAAAATTTAAATTGTCTATTTTACCCTATTGCATAATTACCCTATTTTACCCAACCATCACTTCTTGTTTATCTTACGTTCATTTATGAAAGAAAAAAAATTCCAACTTAATTAGAACAAAAAGTGAAATCAAATTAATCAATTTATTTACCTTGTGCAATTTTTACCACTTATGTAACAAATGAAATGAGACTATAGAAATGACATTAAAGTTGTCGGACCAAACAGGTTCACAGAGTGTCATTATATAGAAGAGTTTGGGTCCTCAAAGTTAAGGAGGAGCTCCTTCTCAAAATACTTATCGCCTTATTCACAAAATTTCATGCTTATGATCCATTTAAATTATAAATCACTTTAACAAGACCATCTTTGAAAAAAATAACTAAAATTAAGATCGGTTAGTAAATCAATTTTAGCAAATAAATAGATAGTTCATAATGCTTTTATCAAATATGTCCGTCTGTTTTTATACATTTCGATGACTAAATGATCTTATTTTAATTAATTTTTTGTAAAAATGATCTTTACAAAGTGAGTTATTACAATATGAACGTTTCCGATCATAAATACAAAATTCTATATATATGCCACGAAGTATTTAAGAAGGAGTTCCTCATTAATCTTTGAAGAGCCATGTCTTTCTGATCAATATAATGGTACTACAATGCAGAGAATGGTACTGCAAATGCACAATTACCAGCTATATAATAGGTAATAGGATGGCTTCCTTTCAAATGCACACTACTAAAAACTGATTGATACTACTTTACAAACTAACTTCTTGTATTGTTCATCCAACTTAATTTCACTTTTCAATTTCAGCTGGGGCTGGAGACTAGAGGGTACAAGGGTGGGCTTGAATTAAGGTAATGTGTTCAAGTTGAGCGAGGAATGGAAACCCTAACCCAACTTGAAGAGAGATAAGCTTGTATATTAGCCCACTTGCCACTTGGCAGCACTTGTTCTGCTTCAGGAGAGAATTATGGTTTGGATCCTCTTCTAAGCAGAGGGTTCGAATCCTGCTGACCAAGGAACACGGACTGTTGAATCAAAATTCAACGACTACAAGCAGGAAAATTCTTTAAAAATTATAATAATTGTAGCCGTTGGATTTTGATCCAACGGTTCGTGTTCTTTGGTTAGCAGGATTCGGACCCTCTGCTCAGGAGATGATCCAAATCCGAGAATTATAAGGGAAATAGCCCACACAACAGAAACCCTAATTGGAAATGTGTTTTTACTCTGTTTGTTTTGACGATAGTTCATGTGGGTTAAATTATTAAATATTAAAGAAAGGGTTTGATGGGAATCGAATCCTTACCAGAGTGATATGGTACTTAAAATGTTTTTTTTGTGCCCGTAATACAAGTGGTACACCACGTACCACGTGTTATTATATGGTGGAATTTTTTTTTTATGTTATTAAATTTTTAACACTAGAATCTCACCATTGTATAGAGACACGTAGTGTACCACTCCGTGTTCCAGGCACATTGAAAAATCTGTCAAAGATGTGGATGCATGAGAAAGATGAAAGGTGATGTCAGCCACGTGGCTTTTGCATAACAGTGGAGACTGAAGATCGGAGAAGAGAGTCATGCAGCCCACAAACCTTGTGTCGTTTTGTTGCTGCTGCATCTACATGCTTGAAGCACCCTAAAAAAAAGTGGGCCCCACCCACGTGGGCCTGTCGACCACGTTCCCCAGGCGCCCCAATGGCTAGTTTGATTCAACGGTCACGATCAACAGGCTGATGGTTGATCCAATGGCCTAGATTCAAATTTTGTTTGTTTGTTTTTATATTTATATATTATTGAATCCAGCTGCTGAGATCGACTTTAATCAAATCTAACGGTAAAAAAAAAGATCTGATGGCCCAAATTTAAATCCAACGGCTAAAATAATTAAAAAAATATTTAACTCAAAATTCACCAAAAAACTCTATAAATACCTATGTATTTGTTCAAACATTCACACAAAACTCAATTTTCTCCTACAATTCTTCCAATTTTTCTTTCTACCATTTCTTCCCATTTTCAAAATTTTCAAGATGGCAAGAGAGCATATTAAAGGTCGTAATTGGACCTGTGAGGAAGATGTTGCTTTATGCTTGGCATGTGTTTCTATCAGCGAAGATGGTGCAGTTGGCACGAATCAAAATAAAAAGGTTTTATGGGATAAAATCATTGAAAAGTTCCATGAAAACTGCAACGGCGGGGGGAAGAAAGGTGGTGGTATTTACGATCGGTGGAAGACTATCAACAAAGCATGCACTTTATGGAAGGGAAGCTTAGAGAGAGTCGTGGTTGGCATGGCTAGTGGAAGGAGCACCGCATAAATTGTGAGTATTTTTGTTGATATTTTATTTGTCATGTACATAATATTATTTTGCAATTAATTATTTTTATGCATTTTTTACATAGGATGACAAAGCAATGGAAATTTACAAGACAAAAGTAACACAAAAAAATCAACCTTTTAAGTTGCATCATACTTGGGACGTCCTCAAGGATTGTCCGAGGTGGGCAACCGATGCGGACCAACAATGGGGAAGATTATTTCAACGTGAAGCCGCACCGACAAATGATGGAGATGAAGGTGTCAATGAAGGTGTCAATGAAGTTGTCAATGAAATGACCACAAGTCCTTCTTTTGCAAGGCCCCCGTGAAGAGATAAGCAAAAGGAAGTAAAGAGAAAAGGGAAGTCTCAAGATCCGCTGAGTGCACACATTGCTACTGGATTTGCAAGATTGAGCGAAACCTATAGTGCTCGCCAAGAAGAAGCGGCCCGAATGCGTTTGCAAATAAAGGAAGAAGGGGATATGGAGCAAGATAGGTTCGAAATGAATTTCATGATGGAGGACCTCAACAAATACACTTCAGAGAGGAAGAAGTTCTTATGTGGTAAGCAAAAGGAAATTTTGCGAAAGTATGCCACAAGGAGTATATTTCAAGATGATGAATCATCTCAACCCTATATCCCAAGTCCACCACCAATTCAAGATGGTGGATATCATTATTAAGTTTATGTAGTGTATGAATTATCGATTGTATTAAGTTTATGTGGTTTATGTGGTTTATGAATTGTCGTTTGTATTAAGTTCATATAGTTTATTAATTGTCGTGCGTATTAAATTTATAACTTATAAATTATTGTTTCTATTAATCTAGATGCCTTCAATAATTATTGTACTTATTATTGCAAATTTTGATGTACAATAGGTGCCTTCAATAATTCAAACGACATTCAATAATTTTGACAACGTACTAGACAAAAGACTTCGCAGAAGAAGGCACTTCAATTTATTACTAGACAATACCAACATAGTACACTTAAAATTATTACATAAAATAACAACATAGCACACTTAAATTTAACATAATAACACATTAATACACCAACATCATCAATTTAGTGATTTTTCAATATTTATCAGAATTTAAATATTTTTAGATTAAAATGTTCATAAAATTAATTTACGATAGTCTACATATTTTTTTTTTTAAAAGTTAATTTAAGAAAAAAAAATGAGCCTAAGTTCATTCTTTAATAATCTGGGGCTAAAATTTTAGGCCAAAATGGTTGGAGTAAAACAGTTGTTTATGGACTAAAAATTTTGGCTTTTAGCCCAAGGGTTGAAGATGGTCTAAGAGTTGTTAAAGGGCAGGAATTTGCCAAAACAAAAGGGTCTGACTCGTGAGTCATTCCCTTACATATATCCACTAAATGTAGGACCATGTTTGATGAGAGAAGATCCTTGCCGGATCCTCTTTGTGAGGATCCCGGAGATCCTACAATCATATTCGTTCATCGTTCATCGTACATCGTGTGGTTAGTTTTCGTCAGGTATTGTTTATATTCAATTTTAAATAATAAAAAATTTACAATGATTTTTGACCACACGATGTACAATGAATGGATGTGATTTGAGGATCCTCAGGATCCTCACAAAGAGGATCCAGTGAGGATCCTCACTCATATTTGTATGACTGGAACTGAATATATTACATTAGGGTTGGAGAAGACAACACTAATAATACAGGGATGTGCCTAGTGCTTAGTAGAATTATTGAAATATGCTAAACCTTGTCCACAGAGGATTTTTCAGTGTGACCAGGATACAGAGTGGTACACCATGTGTCATTATACAAATGGTAGGATATGTGTGTTAAAAAGTTAATAACTTAAAAAATAAAATTTTCCTCCACTTGTATAAAAACGCGTGGCGTGTTCCAATCACAACGAAAAATTTCTCCAGTCCACGGGTGTTGAGGTCCTCATGTCACATCCTGCCCTGGGGCGGATCACTTCCCGGGCATGCTCCACCACCGTAGCACGATATTGTCCGGTTTGGGCTTACCATTCCCTCACGGTTTTGTTTTTGGGAACTCACAAGCAACTTCCCAGTGGGTCACCCATCATGAGATTGCTCTAGCCCATCCTCGCTTAACTTCGGAGTTCTTACGGAACCCGCAGCCAGTGAGCTCCCAAAAGACCTCATGCTAGGTAGGGATGAGAATATACATTTAAGGATCACTCCCCTGAGCGATGTGGGATGTTACAATCCACCCCCTTAGGGGCCCGACGTCCTCGTTGGCACATACGCGGTCAGGGTTAGGCTCTGATACCAATTTGTCACATCCCGGCCCCACTCCACCACCGTAGCATGATATTGTCTGCTTTGGACTTACCATTCCCTCACGGTTTTGTTTTTGGGAACTTACGAGCAACTTCCCAATGGGTCACCCATCATGGGATTGCTCTAGCCCATTCTCGCTTAACTTCGGAGTTCCTAAGGAACCCGAAGCTAGTGAGCTCCCAAAAGATCTCATGCTAGATAGGGATGAAAATATACATTTAAGGATCACTCCCCTGAGCGATGTGGGATGTTACACCTCAGGCTAAGGCCTCACGTTGCGTCAGCGGGCTACGTCTTATGTCCTATGCATGTTCGTGTCAATGAATCGAAGTAGTGAGACTAAGTATCTAAACTTTTTGGTATTATAAATCGAATCACCAAAGGATACAAGACTCGTCAGCTCATATTTTAGTTATACAGCCAGACAGTATTAGTTAGGAGAAAAAAAATTGTATTAGTTAGGAGTAAACAAAATCTGCCTTGATTAGTGGAGATTAGTCTGTTACATAATAGCTTAGTTGTCTTACATTAAGCATTGAAATGTGAATCAATAAAACCAATGATTCAATTTTCATTAAAGATCGTTTAATCATCCAAATGTATCAAATCAATGTCATGAACATGTTATTTGATACTCACACCATCAATTTTTTCATACATTTGAATGACTAAACGATTTTCCATTTGAATGATTTTTTGTAAGAATGATCTTTAAATGAAGATTGAGAAGTTAAATGGTTCTAATTATGAAATGGAGTGTACCAATCTCAATGTCAAAAGAAAAAAATGCTGAGTACCTATAAATATACACATGCTGATTTATGGACATATTGGTATTTTACACGATAGGAACAAAAGGAACAAATATGCATATATTCAACTATGGCATATGATTAGTATGCAAATGCAACAAGCAAATGATATTGTACCATATGAATATGTGATATTTATTCACAATAAGAAAAGTGGAAAAAAAAGGTCTACCTCTTTGAATATATAGTACCCACAAGGAGTTACAAATTAAAAAAACACAAAATATAAAAACTAAACATAGAAGAGAGTTAGGAAGGAAACGTTGGGCGTTGAACATGGATGAGTGAATAGCCAAGAAACAAATATATTTCATAATTTTGGTAAGAATTCGTTGCTTAAATTTAGGAAGGGATGAGATCTCCACAAAGTAACAGAATAATAGAAAAATTTGTTCGAAGTTAAATTGTTGACGTAGACAAAAGTCAAAGGACTTTGATCAAAACTTAAAAATCAATAAAGTTTCAACCAATGTTCATTAGTTGCTAGGACTGCGTCTGAATTTTTTTATTATGAAATTTGTACGATGAACATATGTTATTCGAAAAAAGTGAAATATGTACATTCCTCGTGAGAGAACACAAGTATTATAGTGTAAGTAATCCTACAAAAATCCACATGGTGATGAGCATATATAAGTTATTGAATACCAAAATTAACTTGAGCAGCTTATATAATCTCATATTACTACTTAACCATTAAACGTGGCCTGAGTTGTTGGCTTGACATTGACAGTGACAAATTTAGAAGGCAGATAGAGTGTCGTTTGTTTGTTTGATAATTGATCAATGTCTTTTCAATGAAATTGAAAAGAAAGTGGATTACAATACGCACCGTTCACCTCTATTCACGGACAACCCGGTAACATGAATGCCGGTGTCTCAAAATCTTCGCGTCTTTTCAACCGAAATCACGTTGAGGACTACTGTTTATTAATCATTAAATCATCTTTCACTCATTTTAAAATCACTTCTACTCGTTTAGAAGTATTTTTAAATAATTGAAAGCGTTTTTTATGAAAATATTTTTAAAATAAATTTTTAATAAAAACACAAGTACATCATAAAAAAAAACAAAAAAAAAAAACAATTTCTTCAAAAACATTTTCAGTTATTTTAAAACTACTTCCAAACCAGCTCTTAAGCTCCCACCAAGTTACAAACCAAGTTTTGATTTTAAACAATACATGCACGAAAATTACACTTGGAACTACTTTTGGGATTGAGCTTAGTGATCACAACTTGCAAGCACTCTTCCTGTTAATTTTTCATTAGTCAAACATTTTATAGCGATATAATATGAAAAATATTTGTTGGATCGAGCTTTACCTCGACTTTCATAATTGGAGTTTTATCTTCCTGAAATTTAATCCTTGAATTTAAAAGACAAGAAACAGAAAATTGCAACCCAAAAAGACGTGGGTGGGTGGTCAATGCATTGGAGATGTGGTGTTTAAAGTTAAGTATATATGCCAAGTGGTGAATTGTTTTGGTGCTTAGACCTTCTTCAATTTACTGTGTCAAACTCTTCCTCTTGATGAAATGGCTAAGTTTCCATTTTCAATTGTATATATACTTGGGTCACTACCCAATATATTGACCTTGTTATTTGTTCCAATTATATTTTAACACATGTTTTATTGTTTAAAAAACAAGAAACACATGATAATTTTTTATTGAACTACATCATGTGGTCAGTATATTTGTATCCCAAGTATTATCCTTTTTAATTAATAGAGGGTATGAAGTAACAATGTCGGCATTTTGATGTTAAATGAATTCCAAAACAAATTATAAAAGTTTTTAGGGTAATATGATGATTGTTCATGTACCACAAACTCTCTCCACAACCACCCTATTCCCCCACCCACTCTCTTCAAAAACAAATCACGTTCACGTCTATATGTCGTCCAATGAAACTGCACTACTCGCTAGACTATTAACTGTAGAGGTCGTTAATTAGGAGAGATTTTTTATGTATTCAGAGCACAAGCAGATATATCAAGTGTCATAGTATAAATAGAGGGATGATATATTTTTTAATGTCCTTCCACTTATATATTATAACACGTAATGTACTGACTTATATTATGGATACATTGAAAAGCTTATACAAAATATTTGAGACAATGTTTCTTTTTCTTTTTAATTTTCCCATAGCTAAGAACATGATTCAAAAAGTTTATGCCATGACTATGTTCTTTTCTTGAGTGAGGGCCAAGAGGGATCCAGCTTAATATAAGACGCGCTAAGTTGCTATTCCCTTCATCTATTCTAAAAGAGTAAGAAGTTTAATAATATAACTGTATATCCAGATAAATAAATGGTAAAGTTGCTACAAAAGTCCAGTCAAAAAGTTGCTTATAAAGATAGTGAAGTTTAATAATATAACTATATATCCAGATAAATAAATGGTAGAGTTTCTACGTAAGTCCAGTCAAAGAGTTGCTTATAAAGATAAGAGTATGATATCCACACATTTCATTTTACTTCTTACATATTTTTTGATAATTTTTGTTTATTGATCATTTTCAATTCATCTGATCTTACGGTCGAAAATTAAAAAAGTATGTGAGAAATAAAATAAGATGAACGGATATCACACCTCTAAAGATAAAAGAGAAAGAGACGTGGTGATCACTGATCATGGCCATATGCTTGAATGCGGCGGATTATGATTTAATTAGCTTAAAAGCAGGGGTTGTTCCCGTCAACTCTGGACACGATTCTTCACTATCTACTCTACTTAATCATCGGAGGCGTCGTTCACCAATTACTACCACTGTATCTGTATGTGAAATATGTGACCATCTCACACGTATATAACACTCAGATGATGTCGTCCACAATATTTTAAAATTGGATTCATAGGTGACCTTGTTTCCCTCCTTGCTTTAGATCTTAATCATATAGTAGCTGGATATTTCCAAACTGACATTTTTGCATCGCTATTGTTTTACTAGATATTTGGTAGTTTTTTTTAACAAATTCTAAATTATACCCTTGATTTTTATTTTTTTTAGAGGCTAATATGAGGTAGATGACACCATTTAATATTGTAGTCTAATTATATTACTTTTCACTTGTAAGTGAGAAGTCTTAGGTTTCATTCTCACTAAAAGTTTATGACCCTTCAGTTGGAGATGGTAAGAAATATGGCCCTACATTGTTCATTAAAATATTAATTTATTGGAAGGCTACATGGCCAAAGAGAGCCCTCTGGTCTCCCTTCGATTGGAGATGGCGCAAAGGTTATTGACATCTTGGATCACATGGTGCACTTCTTTTTCATTAATTTAGAGGCATTTGACACATATAACATTTAGGAACTCTATTGAGTATTAAAGTGACTAAGGTTATTGGTACAGGTGCGAGTTTGCCTAAACTGAAGAAATGAAGGGCACCGGTTGAGGAGGATCGACCTGAACTCTTATGAGTGGATCCATTACTAATGTTTTGATAAACATGTTTTTGATAATTGAGTATGCCTTGATATTGGTCTTAGATGAGAACTTGGGATTGCAATAATTAGACGACATTTAAATGATATTTGTTTATATCATGATTTATTTTCACTACATGGTTTGTTATACAAAGATTACAGTTTATTCGCAGCTGTCGGATAATTGCGTGTGTTATGTTTTCGAATAGATGCTAGATTCACTGGACGCTAGTGTGATGGATGACTAGCAGATGCTAGCATTATACAGGCAGACTCCTATGTATACACGTTTATTTTTTTATTTTTTTTTATTTTTTTTATCTCTTCAATTTTTATTAAACATAATATTTTCTGATTGTTGAATGTGAACGTATAATAGAGATTTATAACCAAATTTATTGCACATGTGGTATAATCTTATTAGGTGTTAGGTTCAACATATGTCTTAAGAGACAATCTATATAAGTTTCAGAGAGAAGGAAGAGTCTACATTTTAATTTGAAATGAATTTTAAGTTTCAGATAATAGAATAGTGATTTTTTGAGTTACAAAAAGTAAAATAAAATCAAAATAGAGTTTTAGAAGACGTAGTAAAATACGCCTTTCATATTTCATATCTAACAAGTAACAACTACCAATATCTCCACCAAACAGTCCAGTGAAATTCTATGAACACCACACACCCCGGCGCCACCTCGTGAATTCAAAGCCGCGTAAAATGGGGGTCCCGGAGCCCGTTGGTCCCAGCACATCAACCATTCTGTTCAAATCTTATGGAGCATTACGTTAATCAGAAACAAAAAAAGAAAATAGGTGTCTAATCCCTTCCATATTTATGAACCCTACAAAATCCAAAAGCAAAAACAAAAAAGAATAATAGTAACAATACCAAGCCTCTCACCCTCAGTTACAGAACTTTCATGGCTTTTTCTGTTATATTATATTCCAACTTCCCAAAGATTGTGAGCATCCAAATCAAACCAAAATATTTATTAAATCAACTGGTTTCATGGGAGGGACATAAAATTTTGAATTTTTCAAGTTTCCAACTTTCCAAGTCCAATTCTTTTTCTTCTTTGTGGGGTCCTCTTTATATTTGAGCACCGCATATGACAGCCTAAATCAACAGCCTGGAAAGGGTGATCAATGGTTACAACCGCACTAAAAAGGCAGAAGCTTGATGGGTTTTCATGGTGGGATTCACGTAGTCTGTGTCAACTGGGTTTTCTCTTGGCGCTGACCCAATTCACTCTGCTGCGGATTGTTCCCATTTTTCACTTCCATTGAGGTAAAAGCTCAAATCTGTGTGTATTTTTGTGTTGGAGAAGTTGGTGGTGCAAGTGGTACTTTCCTCTGCATACGAGCAATGTTAATGTTTTTGCCTTGTTTGATAATGCTGGGATTGTACTACTTGGTTTTCAATTGGGTTTTTGTGTATTGAGTTGGATAGATCTGGGGTAGTTTAAATTTTGGATTTTGGGTTTTGATTCATTGGAGAATTGGGGTTTTGAGTTTTGAGTTTTGACATTTGGGATTGTAAGTACTTGTTTTTGGTGAACAGGGTTTTGTTGAGTTGATTGATTTGGTCTCATTTGTCGTTGAAGATCTGGTTTTTCAGATACGGTGAAGATGAAACTTGTAACTTGGGCAGCTTTGTTTCTTGCTGTTGTTTTGTTCATGAGTTATAGATCATCCGCTTCATTCACTCCTGTCGATAACTACTTAATTGCCTGCGGTTCTCCCAAAAATGTCACATTCCAAGGTCGAACCTTTGTTCCCGATACACAACAATCTTCCCTTGTACTAAAGAGTGCAAATTCTTTAGTTGCCAGCCCCAATGCTAATGCCCCTTCTCCAATTTACCAATCTGCTCGAGTTTTCCAGGCAACAGCTTCTTACAAATTCAAAGTCCAGCAAGAAGGCCGGCATTGGGTCCGCCTTTACTTTTTCCCTCTTACAAGCCCTGGCCAAAACTTGGATTCTGCTCAAATGACTGTAGTTACTGAAAATTTTGTACTCTTGAACAACTTCACTTTCAAGAACTATAACGGTTCTTATCTGTTCAAGGAGTATGCAATTAATGTAACTTCGGATACTTTGACTCTTAACTTCATTCCTTCAAACAATTCAGTTGCTTTTGTTAATGCAATTGAAGTAGTTTCTATCCCGGATGCACTGCTCCCTGACCAGGCATATGCTGTGAATCCATCTGCTCCTTTTAGTGGAATTTCTAAGCTTGCCCTTCAAACAGTTTACCGGTTAAACATGGGGGGCCCTTTGCTCACATCTCAAAATGATACCCTTGGAAGAACTTGGGAGAATGACGTGAAGTACCTCCATGTGGACAGTTCTGCAGTGAATGTATCGGTGAACCTTGCAAGCATAAAATATCCGCCTACTGTCACACCTGAAATAGCCCCAAATTGGGTCTATGCCACAGCTGAAGCCATGGGAAATGCAAACGTGCCCAATGTGAACTTCAACATAACTTGGGTCTTTACAGTAGATCCAAATTTTATGTATCTTGTTCGGGTACACTTTTGTGATATTGTCAGCAAAGCTCTGAATAATCTCGTTTTCAATGTTTTCATAAATTCTGACAATGTGCTTGGTAGTCTTGACCTCTCTTCGATTACTGGTGACTTGGGTGTGCCATATTACAAAGACTTCATTTCCAACTCCACAGAAGATGCAGGTACTTTGACTGTCAGTGTTGGTCCAGATTCATCGGCTGATATTACCAATGCAATTCTGAATGGGTTGGAGATTATGAAGATCAGCAGTGAGTTGGGGAGTTTGGACGGGTCTCTATCCGTGGGGAATCTTCTTCCTAGTCCATCCTCAAAGAAGAATAATATAGGAATCATAGTTGGCTCTGTTGTGGGATGTGTTGCTGTTGTGGCAATTATTGGTTTCCTTTATTGCTGCTTGGCATCCCGCAAGTCGAAGACAACTAACCAAGCGACATGGCTGCCCTTGCCCTTGTATGGAAATTCTCAGACCATGACAAAAATGTCTACAACTTCACAAAAGAGTGGAACAGCTAGCTGCATTTCATTAGCCTCCTCCAATCTTGGCAAAATCTTCATGTTCCAGGAAATCCTGGATGCAACCAATAAGTTCGATGAGAGCCTACTTCTTGGGGTTGGTGGTTTTGGCAGGGTTTACAAGGGAACACTTGAAGATGGGACTAGAGTAGCTGTCAAAAGGGGAAACCCCAGATCTGAACAAGGTCTTGCTGAATTCCGAACTGAGATTGAAATGTTATCCAAGCTCCGCCACCGCCACCTTGTGTCTCTTATTGGCTACTGTGATGAAAGGTCAGAAATGATTCTTGTCTATGAATACATGGCCAACGGACCCCTCAGGAGCCATTTGTACGGAACAGACCTGCCAACACTCTCATGGAAGCTACGCCTTGAAATTTGCATTGGTGCTGCAAGAGGGCTCCATTATCTCCACACTGGTGCAGCTCAAAGCATAATTCACCGAGATGTGAAGACAACAAACATTCTCTTGGATGAGAACTTTGTAGCCAAAGTTGCTGATTTTGGCCTCTCAAAAGCAGGTCCAGCTCTAGATCAGACCCATGTGAGTACAGCTGTTAAGGGTAGTTTCGGTTACCTTGATCCTGAATACTTCCGAAGGCAACAGCTCACGGAGAAATCTGATGTGTATTCGTTTGGGGTAGTTCTAATGGAAGTTCTGTGCGCAAGACCAGCTTTAAATCCTGTTCTTCCAAGGGAGCAGGTCAACATAGCAGAGTGGGCGATGACATGGCAGAAGAAGGGCATGCTAGACCAAATCATGGACCCAAATCTGGCGGGGAAGGTAAATCCAGCTTCTCTTAAGAAGTTCGGGGAGACAGCTGAGAAGTGCCTTGCTGAGTATGGTGTTGACAGGCCATCAATGGGAGATGTCTTGTGGAATCTTGAATATGCTCTTCAGCTCGAGGAGACATCATCTGCACTCATGGAACCTGATGAGAACAGCACAAACCACATACCTGGTATCCAATTAACCCAAGGAGAGCCATTTGATAACAGTGTGAGCATGATTGACGGGGGGCACTCCGGCGCAGATGACACAGAAAATGCTGCCACAAGTGCTGTGTTTTCTCAGCTTGTTAATCCTCGCGGAAGATGAGGTGACAGAACCTTTGCCTATCTGAATCTTGTTCCCTAATGTCCCCTTAAAAGATATCGGTCATCCTGGCCGCAGTGAGGGAAAAAGTTCTTTCGTAGTTCATTATTCTAGTTTACTACCTCAATTCTTCTATCACAATTTATTTGTAATATAGGTATGGTGGGTGCCAATCAGAATCCCTCAGAAATTGCAGGGGAGGTGCCAAAGGATTTTGTTGTTGTCTTGATATATAAATGCATCTGGGTTTTAGAGCTTCCCATTCTAAAGTATATTTGATGTCATTGTCTTCACATATATTCTCATTGTTCATAAGAAATAGAAAATAAGAAGAGTTTGTGACATCTGTAGCCTATTTCTCACTCGTAAGTTACAACCCTCGTAAATATTTCCTTTCCTTCGATTAGTCTTTCTGATATTCTGTTACTTATTTCCAGTGTTATCGGAATCTTGTCCCTGGAGAAAACACTGAACCCATCCTGAAAGATTATCTATGAAATGGCCACAAAACGATATGGAATACTCACAAAAAACTAGGGAAATCTGGTTGAATTCTTCTAGTTATGTAAAGGACAAGAATTTCTTTGTCGGGTTTGCTGAGCAGATCTAAAATGGGGAAGAAAACAATTCAAACAATTTTGTTTTAGGTCTTGAGAGGCAGGACTTTGTTTATATAGTGGTATAGAAAATGAAATTTTATGTTTGGAAACAAATGTTAAATGCCACTGGCTATATCAGCTTATAGTTGAGTTGTGCCTGAGTTCATTCCTTGACATTTTTGAACGTCTCTTTGCTCGAGACCTCTAGCTAGTTGTGCATCAATTGTCCACGAGTAGAATACCTTCTAAACCGTTCAGGTACATTTTCGGATTTTCCTTTAAGATTTGAGTTCTTGGAATAGAGAATTAGAGATCTGCAAGAGCAGCCTTGGTAGCAAGTTAGTGATACCTCATTAGGAGCTATGAACGCTATTCATCTGCATTGCTGCATCTTAATTAGCATACATGATATGAGATTGTTAGTGAGTTTCACTTTTTGAAGGTAGTTCGTTGTGATAAGCATGAAACTAAAATTTATTCGATAAACTGCACACTTTCATTATTACGCGAGTACAAAATTTAAATTAAACGGCTACATTTAGCCAAATTGTTTGAAGAAAGAAATTCTGGAAATTCACAGTTCACACTAACCAAAAACGAAATTAACACTTAGAGGTCGATTATGTTCCAAAACTCTTGACCACACAACCTTAAATTATCATCTGAGAAGTTTAAAACATTCACTTATTCCATGAGCTTGTGACAATATCAATTATTTCCTGCAAACTATTCCATTGCCACCGAAGGAATTACCAGTGCAGTCAAGCAATCCGTAATCCATCACCCTTGAATTTGTCTGATCCAGCTTACCGAGCTGAGTGAACACACAAGCAGTGCAATCTGCAGAGAAGAGTGATGTTGTTCTATACTTGTCTTCACCTCCCACCACTGGCATAGCTACTCCTGGCTTTGCAGGGTTCTTGAAATCTGGCTGGTAAGTCCTTCCGAGCACTCCTTCAACGTTTGAGGATAAGTCGTAGAATCTGAACTGTACTTCCAGGTGAGCAAAACAGTCATCTGACGGTATATGATAATTGTGGATCCTATCATCTTCCTTTGTCACAGGAACCACATTTACTGAAATTTCAGCAACTTCCGGGAGAGTGACCCATACACTGTTCTTGCTCGATGTTCTCTTCACTATAATGTCATATTCCGGAGACTCCCACACGGAGAGATGGTATTCTGGGATGACTAGCTCCTCTCCATTGTAAGTGAATTTCAAGTGGTCGATTTCATCATCCCATACTGATGATTTGCTGGCCTCTAGGGAGAAGCTGTTAGAGTCAAAGAGGAGTCCAAGGGCCTGAATCCAAGTGTTGTCCCTGGTTCGGCCTTCAGGGCGCACACCAATGAAGCGGGAGTTGATTTGGAGGTTGGGATCAGAAACTAAGTTGAAGTACTCATTTTTCTTGCCATGGAAGTAAAAGACAATGCCGTCTCCACCAATGAAGCGAGGGTCCAGGCATGCTGATCCGGGGCCTTTGCAGTTGGGCTTGGGACCTACGATTACCATCAACAATAAAAGAACATTGTCAGCAATGATTTTAAGTTACCTAGGTGCGTTCGAAATAAAAGAAAACAGAGTGAAAGCATTGTAAACACATAACTTTAGTAGCCTTACTTTTGCACTCAGCTTTGCATATAGGAGAGTCACAGTTGAGATAGCACATTTTAGCCATTTTTTCTGTCGGTGAAGTGGATGGACATTCCTTTGGGCAATGTACTTGCTTCCCAAAGCAGGGGCTTTTCTTGCCGGAGCAAACTTTAACATCTGGAGGATGGTTAGCATTTGGAGGATTTGGAGGTTGCTTAGCATTTGGAGGATTTGGCTTCGCATTTGGAGGATTTGGAGGTTGGTTAGCGTTTGGAGGATTTGGAGGTTGCTTAGCGTTTGGAGGATTTGGAGGTTGCTTAGCATTTGGAGGATTTGGAGGTTGCTTAGCGTTTGGAGGATTTGGAGGTTGCTTAGCATTTGGAGGATTCAAATGTTGATTACCATGTGGAGGATGCAGAGGTTGATTACCGTCTAAAGGATTCAGAGGTTGCTTACCACTTGGAGGATTCAGAGGTTGCTTACTATTTGGAGGATTCAGAGGTTGATTTGCGTCTGACGGTTTCAAAGGTTGGTTACCGTTTGGAGGTTGCATACTCTGCACCAGAACAGCAGCAGATACAAGGACTACCAGAAGGATCAAAACCCCTTTGCTACCTAAGAAAACCATGGCTTCTTTTCTTTCCCCTTCAATGCCTCAGCAATGAAAGGTTGATGCATATATAGCCCAACAATTTCTTTGTTTATAACTACAGATGCTATCAAGTGGGAGTTTTGGTATATTATCCTGTTCAAGTATACATTAATTCGTTCCAAGTTTGGTGATTTAAACTTGATTCTCTTCAAATGCTTTGGATGAGTGTGGTTATATGATTGTGATTAAAGACATAGCTAATGACAATATGAGTTTTTGATTCTTTTTTCTTCTTCCTTTTGTTTTCCGAACTTTTTTGAAGCTGATACAAGCATTGCTGGTGAAGTTTGGCTCAATGCAAGCCAAAAGGAATATTGCGCATGATCCAACTTTCAAATTGCACACCAATAATTCACAGTTTCAATGATTCATTAAGACGTTTTATGATAAAACCTCACATATCAGGTTTATGGTTAATTTGAGAACAATGTCGATGCGTATAAGGCCCTGAGTTTTAAGAAATCATGTGCAAAGATATAAAAGTGAACCTTACAACATATAAATACGAAGAAACAAGACAGTTTTGTCAATCACTGGAAGACATGGTCATAAACATGAAAACGTAAAAATCAAACTTTATCAGTTAACAAATTTGAGGGTTATGATCTTTACATGTTAAAGTAGTTTAACATAACATTCAAAAACTTTGATGCTTTGCAAAGTAAATAATGAAAGCAAAAAAGCATACAATAATACGGCTGTGGTTCCAAAATAAGGGCCTAAATTGGTCAAATTAAAACAACTAAACCATTCAAACCTTATTATACTAAATTATCTTCCATTAGTGCCTAATATTCGACTGACAACAAAATAAGTTTTGAGAGGAAAAAAAACAACTATCAAGTTGCTGTTTTGTGCTAATATGCTTAGTCATATCATATATACATGCACCAAACGAATTTTCAAGGTTCTGTGTGGTAGCACCACTTGCATATCTTCAAGATTGGTCTTGGGTGCATGGTTTAAACTTAGTATTGAATACTTGTTGAATCCGTGACACAATAAGTTTTCTAGTGATTGATTGATATAAGCTACGAATTAAAGAACAATGCTTGGCTCCTCAAGATTAATGAGGAGTTCCTCTTCAATTCACTTAGTGGCCGATTTATAGAATTTCGTGTTTATAATATGAATTGTTCATATTATAAATCATTATGTAAAGACATCTTTACAAAAACATCAATTAAAACCAAGATTGTTTAGTCAATTAATTACAACAAATAGATAGACTATTTTTAATGAATAATTCCTGAAATAAATAGGTTGTGTGGTGTGGAGGACTAGAAAGTTCTCATGACAATAACATGGTTTGGTTCACTCACGTGAAGTAATCCACCTATTTTGCACCCGATAAAATGGCTGCGCAAACTGCATTCTCTGCGTACAACCATCAATGGAGATGGAGTCGTATATTCTTCAAACTTGCTTCATTGGCCAGTTGCTTTCTAGAATATAATTTGTTCACGAAATCAAGCAAAACACATGCATTCAAATCTAGCCAATGTATTAAAAGGCGGAGGCGTAGGCGAGGCGTTCCATGGATAGTCCCGCCTAGGCATGAGGCGTACGGTACCTAAATAATTTAATATATATTGTATATATAATTATATATTAAGATTAGAATACTAAAAAACTTGAATTTTGAAACAAATTATGGTGGTTTGGAGAATTTTGAAACAAATTGAGGTATGAGATTGGAGTAAAATTGAAACATAGGATTGGGATTGAGAATTTATGGTTTGAGTAATTGGGAATCGTGGAATTGGGGATGGGGTGAAATATAGCAAAGAGAATCGGGTATTGGTTGGTGAAATATACAAAGAAAATGGGATATTGGGTAACAGAGAATTGGCAGAGAAGAAGGACTGCAGTGATTATAAAAAATTAGACTTGGCCCAAACGACGTCGTTTTGAGCCAAGTCTTTATAAAAAATAAAAAACCTTTCTTCTTCCTCACGTGGTTGTCTTCTTTGTGAAGACGCCACTGCAACATAGTTATAGAGCACAGAGTTTTCCAGAAAATTTCAGATTTAGAGCAAGATTTTGGATCACGGGAATGCCCTATTAACGCCTCAAGCGTGCCCCGACGAAGCCTGGGCAAGTTTCTGCCCAATCCAAGAAAACAGAGACGAAATTGCCAAATCCCCGCCTCCAAAGCCGCCTAGGCACGCCTCAGTCTTTTAAAACACTGAATGTAGCATACTTTTTTGTACTTTAAAAGTCAAAATCCTGAGGTATTAGACCAGAAACCGATGTCTAAACATTCATAAGGTGCTCACCATTTTTTGATATATGTTGAATCTAAAGGATTTACTGTTGGATATATATTTTTGGCAGCTAATCCTCTTGATGGTATGGTAGTAGCATCTAAATGTGAAAATGTTGTGGCCGGAGTAGGATTGGTCAAATTGTCCGCAGGTACATATATAAACTGTTCGAATAGAAGTTATAGACCCCTCTTTGGTAGAAGTAATTCATTCTTGTAGAGTACCCATTTCAGTAATGAAGGTTGATAATCCACAGTGTAAGGCATTCTACCCAAAGATGATTCAAACACAAAATCTTAGGTGCAAGAGTAAGCACGGTTAACCACTAACTACAAATGCGTTGCATATGTTGCTCACCGGCCGTTTCACTAGTGAACAATATTGTAGAGAATTTTAAAGTTCTTTTTGAGTATGCAACATCACCTCTTCTGTGAGTTTGAGTGCCATTTTCTATTTCAACAAATTGGAACTCTAAGTTTGCAAGTCATCTGTGTGCTATGGGGTTTCATGCTTCCATGCCTGATACAAGTTTGTTCATGAAGGATGGGACAGATATTATTCTTCTAATTTTCTACTAGATGATCATACCATATTGACAGGATCAAATTCTGTAAAAGTTCGTAAGTTATTCAAGAGCTGTTTGGAGTGTCTGACTTATAGGACCTTGGAAAGCTTACCTAAATCTTGGGTTTGCAGATACAGTATCAGTCAATTGGCGATATTTTTGTAAATCAGTCAACAAGCATAAAAGATCTCATTCATAAGGCAAGCATGGACTCCTGTAAACCTGCCAATACCCCTTGTAGCCTCACAATTCATTACTAGTGATAGAGAGGACTCCGTTGACTGATCCAACATTTTACAGAAGCGTAGTTGGTTCTTTACAATACCTGACCTTCACTAGGCTAGCTAGATATTGCTTTTGCAGTAAACTCTGTTTGTCAATTCATGACATCACCAACTGATATTCATCTGAGGCAGTGAAAAGGATGCTTACGCACCTTCAAGGTACAATGCGGTGTGGAGTTGCGTATTCAGCAAGTGCAGTTTTTAGTCTTAATGCATTTCACATACAAGGAGGTATGTGACTGGTTATATAGTAATCCTTGGTAATAATCTCATTTCCTGGCAATCAAAGAAACAAAGTTCTATTTGTAGAAGTTCCACTGAAGCAAAATACAAGGCTTTAGCTCACACTACAGCTGACATTGCTTGGATTAGGTATATGTTGAAGGATTTGGAGCTGTTCTTACCCAATCCTCCTATCATTCACTGTGATAACATGTCAGCCATTGTCTTGAGTGCCAATCCTGTGTTCCATTCTCCAATTAAGCACCTGGACGCTGCTATCACTTTGTCAAAGAGAGAGTCCAAGAAGGAGACTTGGAAGTCAGTTACATTCCCACTGAAGATCAATTAGCTGATATGGCAATCTGTTATAGTGGTTATAACTACTTTCTTAGAGTGTAAGAAAGCTCACTGAGCTATATAAACTGTGTAAGAGAACAGTATAATTGAGTTGTTAGAAATATAACAAGCTTTCATAATTTTCTTTCTTTCTTTTCATCTGAGTTCATCTTTCTTTTGAGTTTGATCTTTCTGCAATTCTTTAGCTTACTGCACTAGTGTTATCAGGCTTTGGGTATAAAAACGTGGTGGAATGTTACAATTCCAATACCTTGCGATCAAATTATTGTAATGCTACATTACGATGATGCTAATGCTAGTAGCAGGATAAAAGACACTTTCATCCAGCTTGGGCGCAAGGTTTTTAAAGCGCATCGTCAAATGTTACGAGTGCAAGAAGATTGGCATTACAGATAACATATGAGTTGATACACAAGTATAAATTATCATCTGAGAAGTTAATATCTTCACTTATTCCATGAGCTTATGATAGTAACAATTACTTCCTGCAAACTATTCCATTCCCACTGAAGGAATTACCAGTGCAGTCAAGATTTCCGTAATCCATCACCCTTAAACTTGTTTGATCCATCTTCCCGGATTTAGTGAAAACACAAGCAGCGCAATCTGCGGAGACAAGTGATGTTGTTCTGTACTTGTTTTCCCCTCCCACAACTGGCATAGCTACTCCTGGCTTTGCCGGGTTCTTGAAATCTGGCTGGTAAGTCCTTCCAAGCACTCCCTCAACGTTTGAGGATAAGCCATAGAATCTGAACTGTACTTCCAGATGTGCAAAACAGTCATCTGATGGTATCTGATAATTGTGGATCCTATCATCTTCCCTTGTCACAGGCACCACATTTACTGAAATTTCAGCAACTTCGGGGAGAGTGACCAGAACACTATTCTTACTCGATGTTCTCTCTACTCTAATGGCATTTTCCGGAGATTGCCACATGGAGAGCTGAGACTCTGGGATGATTAGCTCCTCTCCATTGTAAATAAATTTCAATTGGTCGATTTGATTATCCCATGCCGATGCTTGGCTCGCCTCTAGGGAGAAGCTGTTAGAGTCAAAGAGGAGTCCAAGGGCCTGAATCCAAGTGTAGTCCCTGGTTCTGCCTTCAGGGCGAAGACCGATGAACCGAGCGTTGATTTGCAGGTTGGGGTCAGAAACTAAGCTGAAATACTCATTTTTCTTGCCGTGGAAGTAAAAGACAATGCCATCTCCACCGATGAAGCGAGGGTCCATGCATGCTGATCCGGGGCCTTCACAATTAGGCTTGCGACCTACGGTTACCAGCAACAACAAAGAAAAACCCTTGTCAGCAACAATTTTAACGTAGGTATGTAAACACATTGGTAGTAGGCTTACCTTTGCACTCAGCTTTGCATATAGGTGAGTCACAGTTCAAATAACATATTTTAGCCGTTTTGTCTGTCAGTGAAGAGGATGGACATTCCTTCGGGCAGTATACCTGCTTGAGAAAGCACGGGCTTTTCTTGCTGTAGCAAACCTTAAGATCTGTCTTACATTGTACCAGAATAGCAGCGGATGCTAGGATTACCAAAACGATCAAAACACTTTTGCCGCCTAAGGACTCCATTGCTTCTTTTCTTTCTCCTTCAACTCACCAATGAAATGTTGATATATAGAGCCAGGTTAACTTCTCCTTTTCTGGTTGATCTTGTTATATAATTACAGAATCTATCAAGTGGGAGTTTACTATTATCTTTTAGTAGTATAAATTCCAAAGTTTAGTGATATGAACGTGGTTCCCTTCAATGCTTTGCGGAGTGTTAATCTTGGTCAATGCTTTGGGGTTAGTGATTGTGAATTAGAGAAATAGCTATTGAGATTACTAGTTTTTTTTGTTCTTTTCCCTTTTATTTTCGGATCTGGTTATATATGAATTTTTGGTGAAGTTTGCTTCAATGCAAGTCAAAAGAACGGTGCAAAGAATCTCATGTCGAAAGAGTATAATAATAACTTAATTAAAATTGAAAAGTTAATAATTCATCAGAGTATGAGACCTAAATTGGTACAATATCGATCTTGATTTAAATAATGTAGTAGTGGACTCTTGACAACCCGTCACACAAGAAGTTTTTTTAGTGAATCAATGTCAACTGGAAAAGGTCTCTCATGATAATGACACGGTTTGGTTCATAATGTACATATTTTTGCACCCGATAAAATGGCCGTGAATACTGCATTGTCTGCCTCTAGCTTATTTGTTTATTTGTTAATTGCTAGTACTTTCGGTGTACAACCATCAATGGAATTATATATATATTCTTGCAACTTGCCCGATTGGCCAATTTCACACTAGAATATGATTTGTTCGCGAAGTCAAGCACACGACATGCATTCAACTGAATACTACTTTATATGGGTTTAAAATTAAATCAAGGGACAATTAGGCATATGCTGAACCTGGTAAACAGTTCATGCATCAAAATTAACAAACTTTTGTGTACTTAATAGGAGAATATTGTGATGTCTCCTGGTAGTTGCTAATCTATTGAGAGTACATGGGGAACAAGTCGTGATAGATTATAGAATGTTGATAAAATTCCAAGAAGCGTGTCTAGAAAAACGGAACATGTTAGGTCAAAGGAGCTTTAGCCTTTGGGGAGATTTTTTAGTGTGTCTGGAACACGGAGTGGTACATCACATGTCATTATATAAGTGGAGGGACACTTTAAAAATAAAACTTCCCTCTACTTATATAATGACCTGTGTTGTACACTATTTCATGTTTAGGTTAGTCCAAGGAATAACGGTACATGAAAAAAAAGTGTTAGCATTAAACTTGGGTCAAGAATAACCAAAGTCAAATGAAGGAAACCTTCCCTCGGGCTATCGATCGAGCCAGTGTCAATAGTGTGTGTGCTACAATGGGATTGGATATGCAAGCGTGGCGGAATGTTACAATTCCTATGTCACACATTGAAAACTGTTGTGCCTTGGCTGATTATCTTCACCAACATACAAACCCACAGTTGAATAGTTTAAAATACAAGAAATAAAGACACCGAGAAATTTACGAGGTTCGGCAAAAAACTGTCTACGTCCTCGGAGAGATATTGCTCTTCACTATGAAAAAAACAGTACAAGTTACACATGAGTTAAATCGACATAACCCAATCCCATATCCCTTGTACACCCACTCACAGAATTTTCCCAAGAGCCTAACTCTACCCCAAGAGTTCTTTCACAAGAGACCTTTCACTCTAGCTCTCTTGATTTCTCTCTGCAATTCTCTCTCACCCGTGCCCTTGTTTTTGCCAAATGCTCTCACCATCTCCTTTTATGCTTTTCTTAATCCAAGCCTTCTCCCATCCGAAAGCCACAAAACATGGCTTTGAAAAAGCCACAAAACATTGCTTTGAAAAAGCCACAAAACATGGCTTTGAAAAAGCCACAAAACATGGCTTTGAAAAAAGCCACAAAACAAGGAACTAATTTGGCCACTATCCAACAATCTCCACCTTGGCCAAATTCGAAAACATCACAGAGACTCGAATCAACATTGTACCAAAGTCCATTGGCCTTACGTACTAGCATGCACACTCTGAATCAACCTCGTTGGTCCTGTTCCGATTCAGTCACTGCCAATGCATGTGCAGCTGCTGCAAGCAAAAAAAAAACATTTAGCTTCAGACAGGATCTCGACACATCCTCGTCTCCTCCAGCAGGTTTTCCTCCTCTTCATTGTCTGCAACTTGGAAACTTGTCAGTGCACCCATTTCCAGCAACACCCGTCGAGCCAGACAAACATTCCTCACACTTCTCATTCTTCAGGACCATCTCATCACCTGTTAATCCCATAGCTCCACCTGCTGCAAAACCCCTGCAACACTTGAGACTATACATCACCAGGAGATGTGTTGCTTCGAGTACCTAGAGGGCATACTCGAAGTCTTCCGCCACAAAATTGCTGCTACCTGGATCAAGATCATCCTTTCTTTTTCTCAAAGGACAATTTATCTTTTTATGCCCGAATTCTTTGCAGTCATAGCATTGTGGTCCCTTGCCTTTGGAGCTTGATTTGAACCTGCTGTCTCTCTCAAATCCTCCTCCCAATTTTCTTCCATGATTCCAACCTTGAACAGCTAAAGCAGTCTCGTGCCCACCATCAACAATGGTCTTCCTCTTTTGTGTATCATAAGACACTAAAGAAGCCTGCACCTCCTCCAAACTTACTGTATCTTTTCCATGCAATAAGGTTGTCACAAGATTCTCATACGAATCTGGAAGTGAGGTAAGAAGTAAGAGGGCTTTATCTTCTTCCTCAACCTTAACATCAACTTTCCTCAATTGATCCAAGTATCCATTGAACACATTCATGTGGTCCATGAGATTCCCGCCTTCATCCATCTTCAGCTTGTACAGCTTCCTCTTCAGATGTAACTTGTTGGTCAAACTCTTAGCAATATAGAGTTTTTCCAACTTCTCCCACAGTGCAGGCGCAGAATCTTCATCCATAACATTGTTGATAATGTTATCAGCTATGCAGTGTCGAATCGTGCTAACACAACGCGACTCCAGCTCCTCCCACTGGTCATCTGTCATTTCTTTAGGCTTCCCATCTTTTCCCTTCAAAGCTCTAACCAAGCCTTGTTGAGTCAAGACATCCTTTACTCTCATCTGCCAGAGAGTAAAACTGCCCTTCCCATTAAACTTCTCAACTGAAAACGACATGTTTGTAGTCATCATGGTGAATAATAAATCTGAACCTTCAATGAACCAAAGCTTCCAACAAAGCTCTGATACCAATTGTTGTGCCTTGGCTGATTATCTTCACCAACATACAAACCCACAGTTGAATAGTTTAAAATACAAGAGATAAAGACACCGAGAAATTTACGAGGTTCGGCAAAAAACTGCCTACGTCCTCGGAGAGATATTGCTCTTCACTATGAGAAAAACAGTACAAGTTACACATGAGTTAAATCGACATAACCCAATCTCATATCCCTTGTACACCCACTCACAAAATTTTTCCAAGAGCCTAACTCTACCCCAAGAGTTATTTCACAAGAGACCTTTCACTCTAACTCTCTTGATTTCTCTCTGCAATTCTCTCTCACCCGTGCCCTTGTTTTTGCCAAATGCTCTCACCATCTCCTTTTATGCTTTTCTTAATCCAAGCCTTCTCCCATCCGAAAGCCACAAAACATGGCTTTGAAAAAGCCACAAAACATTGCTTTGAAAAAGCCACAAAACATGGCTTTGAAAAAAGCCACAAAACATGGCTTTGAAAAAAGCCACAAAACAAGGAACTAATTTGGCCACTATCCAACAAAAACCATTTTTGTAAGAGCAAGTTATGCAAATGTATTCAACTGAAACAAATTTATTCGACTTTTGTGATAGACGATGATGCGGTGAAGACCGTTTCTTGATCATTATATTGTTGAAGTTCTTGCAATGCTACATGATAGTGATGATGCTGCCGTTGCTAGTAGCTGGAAATAAAGGACAGCGACTTTCATCCAGCTTAGACGCAAGGATTTGAAAGCTCATTGTTAAATAAATGCTATGACAACCAAATGAAAGAAGGGTTATGTGATGATTTGTGTGTCGTACGCGTAGTACACAGTCACAAGGAGTGGAGCTATTTTAGGTGCGTTGCTGTTAGTGTAGAAAAAGGTATGTAGGCTAAAAAATATATTTGTTATTGATACGTGAATGTGGAAAAATGGAAGAGAATGTTTTTTTCTCATTATGTTTCTCTACAAGATTACAAGGATATATATACATGATACAAATGTGTAGGTAGGACAAGGTAGCCGTCCTAGTGTGTAGGTAGGACAAGGTAGGACGGCTGTAGAGGACAAGGTAGCCGTCCTAGTGTGTAGGTAGGACAAGGTAGGACGACTGTAGGACGGCTTGACGGCTGTAGGACGGCTTATTCTTCCAATAATAATATTATATACAATTACACAATGACTTCAACCATATTCCTTATTTGTCTAACACTCCCCCTCAAGTTGGAGAGTGGATGTCAAGAACTCCCAACTTGCGTAACATACCCGAAAACTTTTCTTTCCCAAGAGGTTTGGTAAACAAGTCTGCCAACTGTTGTGCCGTACCCACATGCTTGGTCTCTATTGTGCCATCTACAATCTTATCTCGTATAAAGTGACAATCCATCTCAATGCGACGAGTTCGTTCATGAAAAACAGGATTGGCAGCTATATGTAACGCTGCTTGATTATCACAAAATAAAATGGAAGGACCATCCAAAGGAATGTTCAAATCCTTCAACAAAAAACGAAGCCAAACTATCTCGCAACAAGCACCTGCCATGGCCCTATATTCCGCCTCTGCTGAAGAGAGCGAAACGGTTTTCTGTCGTTTCGTCCGCCAAGAAATCAAAGAACCGCCCAAGAATACACAATACCCAGTAGTCGAACGGCGAGTGATAGGGCAACCTGCCCAATCAGAATCACAAAACGCAGTTAACTTGGTCTGGTTGTCAGAACGAAATAATAAACCTTGACCTGGAGTAGCCTTCAAATAACGAACAATACGAAGCGCAGCATCCATATGAGATATCCTTGGCTCGTGCATAAAACGGCTTAGAACATGCACAGAATAGGTGATATCCGGCCGAGTGATAGTGAGATATATTAACCGACCTACTAATCGTCGATACTTCAGGATCCTTGAGAAGTTCTCCTTTATCAGATAATTTTGTGTCATCCATAGGAAAAGCAATGGGTCGTGCTCCCAAAAAACCATAGTCCTTGAGAATCTTTAATGCATACTTGCGTTGAGAAATATAAATCCCTTGTTTGGAACGAGAAACCTCAATACCCAAAAAATATTTTAAATCACCAAGGTCTTTTACCCGAAAATGATCACGGAGAAAAGACTTCAGAGAATTAATGGCACTAGCATCATTGCCTGTAATCACAATATCATCCACATAAATGAGCAAAGCTGTGAAAGAAATACCAGACTTTTTAGTGAACAATGAATAATCAGCTTTGGATTGTTGAAAACCGGCAGAAATGATGGCACTAGTGAATTTGGCAAACCATTGGCGAGAAGCCTGCTTAAGACCATAAAGTGACTTGTGAAGGCAAGACACAAGATTCTCCCCCTGTCGCCGAAGACCAGGAGGAGGAGACATATAGATTTCTTCATGTAAGTCACCATGTAAGAAAGCATTATTAACATCAAGCTGATGAAGAGACCAAGACTGACTAGCAGCAAGAGCAAGAAGACAACGCACCGTAATCATCTTAGCAGTAGGAGAAAAAGTGTCATGATAATCAATACCTTCAACCTGAGTGAAGCCTTTAGCAACCAAACGAGCTTTGTAGCGGTCAATAGAGCCGTCGGAATTGTGCTTGAGTTTGTACACCCACTTACAACCAATGGGAATTTTGCCAGGGGGCAAGGAAGTTAAAGTCCAAGTACCATTAGCATGTAAAGCTTGAAGCTCCTCAGTCATAGCACGTTGCCAATTGGGGTCAGTGGCAGCCTTGGCAAAGGAGGAAGGCTCCACAGTCCGACTGACAGAGTTAATGTAAGAAAAATGCATGGGAGAGTAACGGTGATAAGAGAGAAAATTACAGAGTGGATATCGCGTACCTTGTGTAGAACCGGGTTGCGAAGTCAAAGATGGGTGGGATGGCAGAATCACCTGCGAGCAAACGTAGTCTTTTAAATATGATGGAGGTTTATGGGCACGGGAAGAGGTGCGGGGAAGGGGATGATTGGTAGGTAGTGGGGGAGTAGGGATGTCCGTGGGTAAAAAGGTGAAAGGTAAGGAAGTAGCCGGGGGGGGGGGGGGGAAGGAGGGGATGCCGAGAGGGCAGGGGCATGGGGAGGAACGGGTAATGGGGCAGCAAGGGAATCTGTGGGAGGCGTGGAAGGGGAGGAAGGTGGAGGAGGGTGAGGCGTCGGGGCAGGAAGGGGTGGGTTATATGTAAAGTCCAGAGAGGGTGGGATGGGTAGGGTAGGCGAAAAGGATGGGATAGGAGGGTGAGAAACGGCATAAGGGAAAGTAGTTTCGTGAAAGATGACGTCTCGACTAGTGAAAATGCGGTGATTGTCGAGATCGTAAAGGGTATAGGCCTTTTGTCCATGAGGATAACCGAGAAAAATGCAACGATGAGCCCGAGGGGAAAATTTGGTGGTGGGAGTGACAGAGGTGGCATATGCCAGACAACCAAAGACGCGGAAGTGGTCATAAGATGGGGTTTTCGAAAAGAGAACCTCAAATGGGGATTTATGATGGAGAAGACGGGTAGGGAGACGATTGATGAGATAAGTAGCGGTAAGAACACATTCCCCCCAAAAATTGATAGGAAGATGGGATTGAAAACGAAGGGCGCGAGCGGTTTCAAGAAGATGACGATGTTTTCTTTCAACAACGCCATTTTGTTGGGGGGTATAAACACAAGAAGTTTGTAAAAGTACCCCATGATCAGAGAAAAAACTACGAAGAGATAAAAATTCACCACCATTGTCAGTACGAATGCATTGGATGGTAGTGCGGAATTGGGTAGTGACATAAGCAAAAAATCCTTAATTAATTGTTGAGTGTCGGATTTATGTTTCATGAGGAAGACCCACGTAAAGCGAGAAAAATCATCCACAATGGTTAAGAAATAATGAGCACCAGAAAGAGAAGATTGACGATTCGGGCCCCAACTATCACAATGAATTAAAGCAAAAGGGAAAGTTGAGGAAATTGAACTCAAAAGAAAAGGTTGACGAGTTTGTTTTGCCAACGGACAAACATCACAAATATGACTAGAATCAAAAGTACAATTAAGAGAGCTAGATGCTAAAGCTTGCAAACGAGTGGAGGAGGGGTGACCAAGACGCCTATGCCAGAGGGAGGAGGGGATGGTAATGATGTTGCAGAGAGGTTGATGGGTGGGGAGAGAAGAGGTAAGGGCCACAAGGTAATACAGATCGCCACGTCGCTTACCCACACCAATCATCGCCTTCGAAACCAAGTCCTTGGGCAAAATCAGTAGTGAGCACGACATTGGCCTGAGGAGGGGTGGTGGTGTCACGTAGAGCAGCTAGAACACGGGAGTGCTGCTCGGCAGAGAGGTCAGGCATGGCAAGCTGCAACTTCTTGGATACAAGGACAAGATTCGGGTGGTCGGAATGATGAAGGGAAAAAACACCATCGGAAGAAGAAGAGTCAGCCATGGGAACGGCAGAGAAAGCTGCCGAAAAAAAAAATTAGGGCTAGGGTTATAAACCTGCTCTGTATACCATGTAGAAAAAGGTATGTAGGCTAAAAAATATATTTGTTATTGATACGTGAATGTGGAAAAATGGAAGAGAACGTTTTTTTCTCATTATGTTTCTCTACAAGATTACAAGGATATATATATATATACATGATACAAATGTGTAGGTAGGACAAGGTAGCCTTCCTAGTGTGTAGGTAGGGCAAGGTAGGACGGCTGTAGAGGACAAGGTAGCCGTCCTAGTGTGTAGGTAGGACAAGGTAGGACGGCTGTAGGACGGCTTAACGGCTGTAGGACGGCTTATTCTTCCAATAATAATATTATATACAATTACACAAGGACTCCAACCATATTCCTTATTTGTCTAACAGTTAGCACTGACTATAAGTCTATCATTATTAAAGTGATTTAAGTGTCGGTTCATCCATGTTATGAACGAGGTTCTCATAGAACTTTGTCAACAGTGTTGTGAAAGGAAAAAAAAAGAAAGATTTACAAGGTGTTGGGGCTACCTTTTTTTGTTAAGCCCATGGTTAGTTTTAGGCCCACATAGGTGAATTCAGGATGAGGTCTGCTGCTCATCACTACAATGCTCGCTCGCGCTTGGACTAATGACAGCTCGAGTGATGTTGCTAGTATTCCTGACAATGTTTACGCAGCTATAATTGGATCGTCTGTTTGTTTGTTATTGCAGTTGGTATATTTGAATCTCGTTTGTTTAGTGTCTACTGAATCTGCTGCTTGTTTGTTATCTGACATTGTTGTTTGCCATTGATTGTTGTCCATTTGTCCGCCGTATGTAATTATCTTGCACACTTGCTGGTTGCTGTAGATTGATTACTTGTTTGCTCGCTAGAATTGCTTGATTAGTTGTTGTTCGTGTTCTCTTTCCGCCTAACGGAATCTGCACGTATTTGCCGGTTGATTTTATTGTTGGCAAACTCATGATCACCATGAGTTTGACGAGAAGGTGTTGGGAATTTCAATTACTTAGCCTGTTGGTTTAATAATTTAAGGATATTTGTATTTAGGTTTTTCTTGTAAGTTAAGGTTTTGGATTCCTTGCCTATTAGATTAGGGTTAGTTCGGTATGAATATGATAGTTGTAATTTAATTATGGTAATAAGTCTGACAAGATGTAATTTTCTCGAGTTACATAGCATTATTAATGATTCTATAGTATTTCTTTGTTTTTAGTTAATTAAATAAGAAAATTGACGGCATTATTGCTAAAATATTGATCACATATCAATTAGCATTTGGATTCACCATGCAAGGAATATATAACATTAAAAGGAAATGTATTCAATGATACCATAACCACTGATATATATGTATGAAGAATACTCAAAGATGTGTAGAAATTTCTACTTAAAATTTCTCAAAATTGTTCATTGTCAATTTATAAAACTTCGTGTTTATAATCAGAACCGTTGATATTATAAATCACCCTATAAAGATCGGCTCTGCAAAAAATCAATTAAAACTAAGGTCGTTTAGTTATCAAACTGTTTAAAAACAAATGAACAGTATTGGTAAAAGCATTATGGACCGTCTATGTATTTGCTACAATAGATTGACTAGACGACCTTAGTTTTAATTTATTTTTTGCAGAGATGATCTTTACAGTGTGATTCATAGTATGAACGGTTCTAATTATAAGCACAAAACTCTGTGATTAAAACACTAAGAGTTTTAAGTAGGAGCCCATACTCATATTTGAATAGTCAAGTATTGTTCTATATGTATATGAAATGAATTTTTCACAATATTTATAACGAATTTGAAACTTTGCGAACGATAAGATCAACAAAATTAATACAATCAATTTTAGACAAGAAAAAATTTCGTCCCATAATACATATTGTCTTGTGAATCCAACAATATATTTTTTTCTCACCCATTACTGTTTATGTTAACTGTTTTTTTCTTTTCCAATTTTTCCGTTCTCTCCAATTAACGAAGCACGAACATACAAGAAACAAAAAAAATTAAATTAAAAAAAAAAAAAAAAAAAAAAAAAAGGATAAACAAGGTGTAAATCCTAACTGCACCCATATGCTGCCAAATGCCAACGACCATAATTAAGGACATCAGAGAAGTCAAATAAGTCGAATATGAGTATATATATAAACTTGGCAATATTATAACATTTGTGGTACAATCATTACAATATCATAACATTTACATGGTACAATAATTGCAATATCTAATCTAACCCCCCGGAATGTTTATGCTTGATATTAGTGAAATCAATAGTATTCACTGCGACGTTGGACCGTTTTCGTATAATATATGTAATTTAGCTTGAACTGAATGTCAATGATTGAGTTGGTAATGATCATTCTCTTTGCTAAATCAAATCTAAGTTTGAATCCTGCTACCAGCAATCTCTCTTGATGGGCGATCTGTAAAAACTACAAGTGCTAAGAACCTCTTTGTAAGTCTTGCTTATGTTAATGCTCTTGCACTGAGATGGGGCAGGCTTCCCTCCTCCTAAACTTTTTGTTACCGAAAAAAAAAGAAAAAAAGAATGCCACTCAGTATACAGTGTAGTGCTATTTCTCTCCACTTATAATTTTCGTTACAATATAATATTATATTTAGTTCTCTTGGACAACAAGTTGATATTGTATCACTTAACTAAAATTCTCTGCCGTTTCGTGTAAATACATTATTGTATTAAAAATGAATAAAATTGCTCCTCAGCTCCTGAATTGTTTGGACTTATTGAATCAAATATGCCTCTCAACTCCTATAAATAAGTAATCTCACTCATTTACCTCGATCACATTATATTTCAAATCGCTTCATATCTGAAAAATTCCGGGTTCCATCGGACAGCTTAGCCATGGTTGTCAAAACGAAACAAGATCAGATAACAGTTGGTGTTGCAGTTGAAGCCCTGTGGAAAGCTATGGCTTTGGATGCAGTTAATGTCATACCAAAGATAATGTCTAGTATAGTCCGCAGTATTGATGTGATTGAAGGAGATGGTGGCCTTGGTTCCGTTCTGCTCTTCAACCTTGCCACTTGTGAGTACTCCAGTTTAATCACTTTCACTTTTATATATAATTGAGTGCAAAACCACAAATACATGATCCTACAGAATTTCTTATTGATGCATCTATTCAATCCTTTTATTCGTTAATAAAGAAAAAATGTTATTCACACACTTAGTTTGTTGTTTGACGCTCCGTCCATGAGTGCCCAATTAAATTGAACAGTCGCATATTGATTTTCAACTCTTTTTGGCCTTGTGACTAAGGAAAAGTTGGCGTATGTTTTTAAATTGACACCCTGATGTTATTAATTGGAAACAAAATGTCAGATAGTGTAGAGTCCAATCGAGTACAGACGGAAAAGATTGTGGAACTTGATGAGTCTCAGTATCGATATGCTTTACAAGTCGTGAAAGGCCCGGCGCTAACACTGCGCAATTTTTCGGCATTGACATCATTTTTCCAACTGAGGAAAATCGGAGAGCAGGAGACATTGGTCGATATGAAAGTGGAATACGAGACTGACAAAGAAGAAGCTAATACCGGCGAGATTGCAATGCAGCCTGTAACTTCTTACATTCAACTTCTGGAGAAATATTTGTTAGAATCTTAATTAGAATGTTATCATTATTGTGTTTTGCCAATTAATCCCAATTAATTGTGCTAGTGGTGATCCTCCTGAGAAGTCCTCATGTTACATCCTCTCCTTTTCTTTGAAGAAAAATTGTGCTAGCAATAAGGTTTTAACTTTGGACGATGCAAAGTTATAGACAGTGGAAGTTTCTTGAATTATTGTGTTGTGCAACCTCACTGCTTCTGTTTATATAATAATTTATTTTCACGGAATTTAAATTTAATCCTTTGAAGGATATTAGGCACGGATTAAACCGTGTCCCGTATTCAGATTCCTAGTAGTGACTGGTTTATGGTGCCAGCATCCCTTAAATCAATAGTAAAACTTAGCCGAGCTAACAGTTACAACTTAATCGTAAAGAAAAAGAGTAATTAGAATCTCCTATATTTTTTCAACTTGTTTAGACTAAACATTTGTTTCTTTAAAAAAAATTGATTAAAATGCTTTGCTAAGTTGCTAACTCAGCATTTTCTATTTATTTAACATTAATCCATTTAAGCTAGCTAACAACTAATTTCCTACAACCTAGGAATTGTAATTTGTTGCTTTATTAAAAATATTAATTTAGCTAATTCCTCATTATCTAACTTTTTATTTCTGTTATTAAATTTAATTCGTCTTTTCCTTCATTAAGAAAAGTCATTAATACTTTCATAAGAAACTTTCATGAATTTGTTAAAATTTTACATATAGTTATTAAAAAAATATATTTAAAACTTATGGTAAATTTGTCATTTAGTACTACGGTCTACTGATATGTACCAAAAAATAATATCGTCAAAAAAAATTTTATGGTAAATTTGAAAATAAACGTACCAACTTTTGGTACGTTTAGATTCTAAATATACCAAAAAAATAAAATGTACAAAAAATCCAAATGAACCATAAAATCAAATGTACCAATATTATAGGTAATCAAATGTACCTCTAACAAAAATGTACACAAATGTTTAATCAAATTTTTAAAAGGAACATATGTTAATCAATATAATTGAAAAATGAAGCGCCTCTATCAAAACGCCCCTAAAAATTTATCAAGGATGATTACAGAGTATCAAAGAAATGTAGAAGGCTAGGAACCAGAGCTGTAAGACTTCGAGAAAAGTTTTTATTTTATTTTTTATACCACTGATATTGTAAAATTTTAAGGTAATTTAAATTACGATAATAGATATTTGAACTTAAGCGCGTATATATAGTGATGGAGTCAGGATTTTCAAATAATATAGTCATAATTTCGACTAAAAAGATTTTTATTGGACCATTTCGTCAAGCACCTAGTAGAAACATGTCGATTCTTGTCGACATCTACTAAATGCTTATGCCAACATATGTCAACAACTACTATAACATGTAAGGGCTTGTCAAGGGTGGCTACAAGAAACTATAGAGCAATGTTGAAGATTGCTAAGGCTTGTCACCTGAGGCATTTCATCGAGCATTTGGTACACATAATAGAGTCGCATGTAATAAGAGCGACAAGGAGGGATGGACAAAAAAAAATAGAAGAAGAAGTAAGAGGAAGTTATAATTTAGTTTGTCTTAGATATTTATCGAGTCAAATACAAAACATATACAAATATAAGAATGTTTGAAGTTGTTGGGTCATGGACAATAGACCTCATACTGCGTCTGCCACTGAATACCTAATGAGGAGCGCATTCCATCTCGCCAATGTTGTTACATGTACACCAACATCTTGTAACTTTGAGAAAACATTTTTTATTTTTTATTTTTTACCTTTTCTTGGAAACCCTGTGTTGTTACATGTACACCAACATCTTGTAGCTTTAAGAAAACTTTTTTTTTCCCCCTGTTGTTGGAAACTTTGAGAAAACTTTGAATGCTCGACAAATGGAGGAAATTTCATCTCTTTTACTTCAAAGATACACAAAAGCATGCATACAAATTTCAAACTGAAAACACCAGGAATCAAATGCCTATTCAACCTTTCTTGATTTGTTACTTTCATAACCCATAAGAGTGTGTTTATTCAACCGGACTATTTTGGACTGGACTAGTTTTATGAACTAAGTTAGACTAATTTGGCTTGAATTAAGTAATATAAAAATAGTGAAACGTATGATGCAGTGTTGGACTAAATCACATACTATAATTTATTTTGCCTTTTACTTAAAAAAAAAAAAAAAGAACTGAAATCTACCATCCACCGCGATCACTTTTAGCAGTATGAAGATGATTGAAAAATTCATGGCTTTCGGGCAAGTCATACCTAGGTTGTAGAGAAACCAAAAATCAATATCCCAAATGCAAATTTTGCTCCAAGACCAGGAAATTTACCAGCTCGTAAATTTGCAAGATTTCCTCCATACTGGCCTGTGGCGACGAGGAAATTGACTAATCCGATTGAGATTTTGGTCTGAATTAAAAATCCAACAAGGAAATTGACTAATTCGGTGACAGGATAAAGGGAGCAGCTGATGTGCGATGGAGAAGGGAAGCAGTTGTTGTTGCAGATATGTAAAGGAGAAAAACCATCAATTCAAGCATGAGGGAGTGAGCGACCTTGGCTATTGGATATCAAAGCAGGTTGACCCACGTGTGTAGCCCAACGATCACATATGCTTCACACAGTGGCGAGCTAGCATGGGGTCGTTGTATATTGTATTTGACCCCTATAAACAGCTAAGACAAACTGAATTACAATCTCCTCCTACTTCTTCTAATTTCTTCTATCATATTTGTCTTCGTTTTCTCGCAACTCTATTGTGCACATCATATGCTTGGTGACATACCTTAGTTGAAAACCTTGGCAGTCTTCAAGATTCTCCACAGTATCATGCATCCATCCTCGACAAGCCTCTACAAATAACAGTAGTCGATATATGTTGGCATAAACTTTCGACATATGTAGACAGACAGGTGCCTACCAGGTGCTCGACGAAATGACCCAATAAAGCTTTTTTGGTTGATATTATGACCCAATTATTTGAAAATTCTGACTATCCCACTGGCTCCACATCATCCAATTCATGTTGTCCATGTGTTTGGTTTAAAATTTTGTCATACGTGAGGGGGCGTATGAGGATATGAAGGTAAAAGAATCCTACATTGGTAAAAAGAGAAACATTGCAATGACTTATAAGATGTTGAATTATTTTCTGTATAACCAATTGGTTTTACCTTTACCTTTTTATGAATATATTATTATAGACATCATGCCAACAGAAAGACAAAAAGATAAAAATGATGTAAATCCCGACTTGGTACAATAATTACAATATCATAACAGTTGTGGTACAATCATTACTCTATCATAACATTTGAATGGTACAATCATTACAATATCATAACATCAGCATGGTACAATAATTGAAATATCATAATCTAACCCTCCTAATGTTTATGTTTTATATTAGTCCAACCAATAGGATTCACTAGGCAGTTGGGACCATTTTCGTTCAATATCTGTAGTTTAGCTTGAACCAAATGTCATTTAGCATATTTCTTTCCAATTATAATTTTTTTACAATATCTTATTAATTTAAACTCTCATAGACGATAAGTTGATATTGTATCACTCAGCCAAAAACCTCTGCTCTTTATTGTAAATACATTATTGTATATAAAAAAAAATGAATGAAAGTTGCTCCTCAGCTCTTGAATTGTTTGGACCTTTTTTTTTCTGTTTTTTTTGGCAAAACAAGGGGGAATTGTTTGGACTTGTTGAATAAAAGATGCCTTTCAACTTTTATAAATAATTAATCTTACCATGTACCTCGATCACATTATATTTCAAATTGCTCCATATCTGAAAATTTCCGGGTTCGATCGGACAGCTTAGCCATGGTTGTCAAAACGAAACAAGATCAGATGACAGTTGGCGTTGCAGTTGAAGCCCTGTGGAAAGCTATGGCTTTGGATGCAGTTACTGTCATACCAAAGATAATGTCTAGTGTCCGCAGTATCGATGTGATTGAAGGAGATGGTGGCCTTGGTTCCGTTCTGCGCTTCAACCTTGCCACCTGTGAGAACTCCAGCTTAATCACTTTCACTTTTATATATAATTGAGTGCAAAACCACAAATACATGATCCTATAGAATTTCTAATTGATGCATCTATTCATTCCTTTTATTCTTTAATAACCGGAAAGTCATTCGCACACTCAGTTTGTCATTTAACACTCCGTCCATGAGTACCCTAATTAAATTGAACAATCTTATATAAGTTTTCCAACTCTTTTTGGCCTTGTGGCTAAGGAAAAGTTGGCGAAGGTTTTCAAATTGACACCCTGATGTTAATTAAAAAAAAATGTCAGATTGTGTAGAGTCCAATGGAGCACAGACAGAAAAGATTGTGGAACTTGATGAGTCTCATTATCGATATGCTTTACAAGTCATAGAAGGGCCGGCGCTAACACTGCGCAATTTTTCGGCATTGACCACATTTTTCCAACTGAAGAGAATCGGAGAGCAGGAGACATTGGTTGAAATGAAAGTGGTATACGAGACTGAGAAAGAAGAAGTTAATAGCAGCGAGATTGCAATGCAGCCTGTAACTTCTTACGTTCAACTTCTGGAGAAATATTTGCTAGAATCTTAATTAGAATGTGTTATTTTTATTGTGTTTTGACAATTAATACCAATTAATTGTGCTAGTGGTGACCTGGGAAGTTCTCGTGTTGCATCCCCTTCTTTTCTTTAAAATAAAAAAACTGTGCTATCAATAAGGTTTAAGTTTTGGACGATGCAAAGTTGTAGACGGTGGCAGCTTCTTGAATTATTGTGTTGTGCAACCTCACTGCTTCTGTTTATATAATAATTTCTTTTCATTGCATTTTAATTTACCAATCCTTTGATGCATATTAGGCACGGATTAAACCGTGTCCTAAATTCAAATTCCTAGTAGTGACTGGTTTATGGTGCCAGCATCCCTTAAATCAATAGTACAACTTAGCTGAGCTAGCTGAGCTAACAGCTACAACTTAACCGTAAAGAAAATTATCAAGGATGATTACAGAGTGTTAGAGAAATGTAGTAGTCTAGGACCCAACAGGATCCTCTCCGGATCCTTTTGGTGAGGATCCTGGGGATCCATGAATCGTGTCTATTCATCGTACATCGTGCGGTCAGTTTTTGTCAAGTACTTTTTATGTTTATTTATAAATAAAAATATTTAAAACGATTTCTAACCGCACGATGTACGATGAATGGACATTTTGAGAAAAGATTTTTTTATTTTTTATTTACTTGTGATGCTGTAAAGTTTTAAGCTAATTTAAATTACGAGAATAGATATTTGAATTCAGACGCATATAGTGCCAGAGATAGGAATTTCAAATAATGGGGTTATTATTTCGATCAAAAAGACATCACTAGACTATTTCGGTCAACACCTAGTAGGAACTTGTCGATTCTTTCCAACATCTGCTAAAGGCTTATGGAAACATATGTCAACAACTACTATAATATGTAAATGCTTGTCAACTGAGGCATTTCATTGAGCATTTGGTGCGCACAATAGAGTTGCACATAAGAAGAGAGAAAAGGAAGGCATGGATGACAAAAAAAGTAGGAGGAAGTTGTAATTTAGTTTGCCCTAGATATTTATAGAGTCAAATGCAATACACGTACAAATATATATAGGAGTTTTAAAGTTGTTAGAGTTGTGGACAGCGGACTCCATGCTGCCTCCACCACTGAATGCATAGTGAGGAGCACATTCGCTCCTGCCAATGCTGTTACATGTAAACCAACATCTTGTAACTTGGAGAAGAAAAAAAAAATTCTTTCTTTTGTTGGAAACTTTGACAATACTTTGAATGCTCGTCAAATGTATGAAATTTTATCTCTCTTTTACTGCAAAGATGTTGGATAAATATCAACAATCAATGATAAATTTATATATGCTAATAAATAATAAATATGAATAAATAATTTAATAGAGTATGAACAAAATGAGATAATATTAAACAGACAAACTGAATATCGAGGCTTGCGTACCGCAATGTCCGTGAAACAGAATTTCGTCCCTACTCTGTGTTTGTAGTTCTATGGACATCTGTTTCACCAGGATTCAATGATCTAAATCGAGATTCCGGCACCGAAAGACTAGACTTCTGACGAATTTCTTTGTGGTTCTCTCAGTAAAAAGGTTTAGGATTGCAGAAGAAGAATTTGATTTTTTTTTTTTTTTTTTTGTATTCTAAATGTCATGCAGATGGATGTATATATAATTGCTTTATGCATGTTCGCAACATGTATGAGTATGGGATACGTCTTTTGGGAGACTTCTTCTCAAAGTGGTGTTTTGCTCTTTGGCGTTCTTTCATCACTTTAGACTTCTTTTAAAAAAGATGAGTCTGTTGATTTAAATATTAATTAATTAATTAAATCTGAAATTAATTAAGGAATTTAATTATCAGAGCCCCAGCTTAATTAATTAATATACCCTAAAGCCCAAAACTCAACGTTGAGCCCAATTTTACTCTCCAATGTTCATTAGTCCAATCACTTTTTAATAAAGACAAAGCATTATAAAGTGATAAAATATTTTAGTGGTGGTCAATATAGGACAATGGGGAAGATATTTATACTAAAAAATTTGCCACAAAAGATACACAAATGCATGCATACAAATTTCAAACTGACTTAGTTTTCCAAAAAAAAAAAAAAAAAAAAAAAAAAAATTCAAACTGACCAGGAATCCAATGCCTATTCAACCTTTCTTTACATGTTACTTACATAACCTATTAAGGAGTGTTTGTTACACCGAATTATTTTGAACTGAATTAATTTTAAGAGCTAAGTTAATTGACTTGGCTTAGATTAAACAGTACAAAAACAGTGAAACATTTGGTGTAGTGCCAGACTAATTCACAAACTACTATTTCTTTTGCCTTTTTTAATTTACTTTAAAAAAAAAAAAAAAAAAAATCTCAAACCTGCCAGCCACCATGATCTTTTCTCTCACACAAATCAGAGCCACCACGATCACTTTTAGCAGTATGAAAATAATTGAAAATTCATGGCTTTCTAGAGCAAATCATACATGGATTGCAGAGAAACTGAAAATCAAAATCCCAAAAACAAATTTTGCTCAAAGACCAGGAAATTGACCAACTCGTAAATTTGCACGATTTTTGCATGCTGGGAGGCAGCGACGAAGAAATTGACTAACACAGTTGAGATTTTAGTCTGAATTAAAAACTCAATGAGGAAATTGAGTAATTTGGTGACTAGATAAGGGGAGCAGCTGATGTGCGATGAAGAAGGGGAGCAGTTGCTGTTGTTGATATGTAAAGGAGGAAAATCATCAATTCAAGCAGAATGGAGTGAGGGACCTTGGATTTTGAGGTGCAGGAAAAGGGGGACAACAACCAAGGGTCGCGCAAGTTAAAAATGGCGGGGGTTCCTTCGACGGAGCCAGTGGCTAATCTCTGGCCGGAGTAATTCCAAGAAGAGCAGGTGGTGCCTTTATTGAGCGCTAGCTGACGATTCTCCAAATCCGCAGAGTCACTGGAGCTTCGATCTGTGCCCACGACGGTCGGAGGCGGTGAAGGTACATGGGTCTTCGGGGAGGAGGAAGACGAGGTGGAAAAGTGTAGAGAAATGGGACAAAATCAGGAATCAAATCTATCCATTATGGATTTTATATTTCAGTGGTCAGAGTGAGAAATCGTGTCAATCTTAAGGATCATTTTGACTCAAAAATCTTATCTCTTTAATAGATATAACATTCACCAATACAATTACGTGAAATCTCACTTTTATTAGAAACATAGTACAAATGCGGTATACATAATAGCAGAACCAGAAAATCTATCAAGAGGGGTCAACCGAAAATAACAAGATTTAGGCAAAACAAAATAAATTCATCAAATAGCACAAAATTCTTCGATTTGGCAAGTTGATTTTCCCTCATTGACGTTTTTAAGTGCCATATTAATGGATCTCTTCACGTAGGGGGTCGTAAATTTCACATCAATGGAAATTTATTTAAGAAATGTTAGCTTTTGTAGTTTCATTAAAGGTTGGCCATGAGAGATTGCATCTAAATATTAATTCCTCACAGTGAGAGAATATTTAATTAATTGTAATCTTGTGAACTTTTTAGGTTGAAATTCTCGGCAATATTTTTATCGAGACTCATTATGCATCGTATCCTTCATGCTTTGTATGTTTTTCTCTTTTTCAATGAATATCGTACTTTCTAATAAAAAAAAAATCCTGTGAACTTAAACAATATTTTACCTTGTTTGTATTTGTTTAATAATAAAGGAAGGGATGAGGTTTTGAAATTATTACAATAATTTAGGAAGGAATAACTTTTGAATCCTGGACGCATGGGTAAAATCCTAACACCCTAAAACCAACACCTTGTTCATGCTATTTGTTAAGGGGAAATTTTATTTGAACCCATACAACCTTTTTCTACACCCAACTTAAATTTTAAATGTGAATCATCATTTTTACCATATTGTATAATTACTATCAAGTACAAGATGAAATTAACAAATAAACTAAAATTTATCAATAAACTTGCAACCAAACTAAACCCTAACATCAAGCAATGTTTATCCTACGTTCATTCCGCTAAAATCCTAAGTACGCTTGTAGAGAAAACAAGTTTTTTGTATCCAGGTATGGTGGTTTTGAATCCTTCAACTAAGGCATGAATCGATTTATTCATTTTTTTTTCGTTTGATTTCAAATATTTTTAGAGTTGGAAAGATAGGTTTTTTCAATTCACACCTTCAACACAGGAAGCTGAGAAGATGAATTTTTTGGGTTTCACTATAGATGGTGGCAAAGTCTCTACTTGGACATGGACTGTGTTCTTGGTTGAATATCTCAACGGAGAAGAAGTGTTTCCCCAACTTGAGAACGAGGTGAGTGTTCCCGAGGCGGCACACGCATTATTATGGCTATTGCAGAAGGGGCAGAAGATGGTACAGAGAACACATCCATTTTTGTCACACCATATATACCCTTTCCAATAACACCTTCAAGTTGTGACTACGCCCCGCCTGAGATGTATTTCCAGTGTAAGACTTTAATACTTCATTATGAAGAGATTCTAAGTAACATTTCGACGAAGAAGATATAGATGATTCTTAGCAAGTCTCGGTGGGGTTTTACAAAGTGAGCAAAAAAATTTGTAGACTCTTGTCCATTACACAACCAACCAACTGATGTGGATGAAGCCACTCAACTAGTAGTGGTGAGAATTACATGAGGAACATTGGAGGTTGGATACAGAGAGAGATTCAGAAACTTAAACTAACACAATATAAAATTGCCCTAATAATTGATTCCATTATGAGCAGTTATGTGAATTACAGTAGGGAGCTCTGACGTGACAAGAGCCTGAGAAGGAGGATCCAAGGATTCTCAAATCACATTAGTTCACTGTACATCATGCTGTTAGAAATTATTGTAATTTTTTATTATTTAAAATTGAATATAAACAATACTTAATGAAAACTGACCGCACGATGTACGATAAACGATGATTTGAGGATCCCCGAGATCCTCACAAAGAGGATCCTCACTCTTTCAGAGAGAGAATGAGTAAAGGTAATTAGTAGAAACTCGAAAGCTTTCACTCTTTTAGAGAGAGAATGAGTAAAGGTATTTAGTAGAAACTCGAAAGCTTTCATTCTCATAAACAAGTAGAAATTTCACCAAATTAGTAATTTGAGATTTTATTTTTTAAATGGGTGCAAAAATAAATTGACATTTTGAATTGGGTTTGTGAGGGTAATTTTGGTAGTAAATTTGGGTTTGAAGAAATATTAATTCTTTAATTAAAAATGATATGCGTGTAGAGAGTAAGTTGGGTGTAGAAAGAGGGTTATATGAGTTCAAATAAAATTTCTCTTTGTTAAGAGTAATGTTCTTTGTTAGCAACCTGGCAGTGAATCTATGCTACATATTCTGACAATAATAACCTCATGGATTCAGGGTCACAACATAAGCATTTGTTTATTTAGGGATCTTCCTAATTGAGTCCATCTTTTAATATCTCTGGATAGGCATTCCTCAAGTAAAGAGCAACTTACAATAATACATTGCCATATGGAGAAAAACTTGTACTTGGCAATGTATTATTAGATAGGTGACATAGTAAACCTGTTTCATGTAAGTCCTCCCTCAAAGAATGGCCTAAGAAGGTTTTAAATTTAAGGATTAGGTTCGTATAACTACCCAACCACTAGGGTGATTTTAAATTGATCTAAACCTTTTAAAAGATTACAAATAACTACTTAACGTTTTCAACCTTGAATATTTGTTAGGCTCACTAACGTTAACGAAACAACTACAAGAATATTATTATAAAGGGTTAATCAGATGTTCAGTACTAATTAACGATTTATTTTAAGAAATAAATTTTGTTTATAGGTACTTATAGGAAATCAAATTTTGGTGTGGTTGTAACACAGATATGACGGATTTTACCCTACAACAGTAAAGAAAATAAATGCGCATAAAAAGTGACTTGGATTTCAGTTGGTTAAAACTATGTTTTTGGGATTTTTGAACAAAGTTAATTAAAACTATTAACTTGTTTAGAAGTTCAGGCCCAAACGATTCGTGAGTGGATCTCCTCTTTTGCAAGTCCGGCGTTGATCATCATTCTCTAAGCCCACCGTCCCTTTATTTCCCTCCAATCCCCCAGTTCGGTTAACTCGTTTCGTATGCTCGCACCAGAAAAACCCTAACTCCTACTGGACAAACCCTTCCAAATCGTCCCGTTTCCGATTCAACTCGGTCCAACCAGGTGAGTCGCCCTTCACTTTCAATTTCCCTAAACATGTAACAAACTTCTACTGTATTTTACACCTACTGCTGAATTGAATTTTGGGTACAAAATTGGGGAAATTAGGACTTGAATTTAAATTAATGGTAGCTCGTACTGTCAGTCTGAGTGATATTAACAGTGACTTTCTTGGTTGAATACCGTAGTTGGGGTTAGAAACAACATGGGATTTGAGGATATGGATTGATATATGTGAATTTTCTGTTCAATTTGTGTGTAAAGATGATCAATGTCTCAGTTCGAGAATCCGAAAACATCCTGTTAATGGGTCGTGAGGGAATTGCTTGAAATGAAATGCCAATATGGGGTGTTGTGTTTTTTATTTGTTTTTGAGCTGATTACTTGATTTGGGTTAAGAAGTTGTCGTGGAGAGGGCGGTAATGGAGACACCGGGTTCAGATGGTTCTGTTTCTAAGCGGTCTCTAAGGAAGAAAGCAAGTTTGCGCAATTATGATGAGAATTTGATGGATGATATAATAGAGAAGCATTTAGGTGGTACTTTTAAGAAAAGGAAGGGAACAAAGGTGGATTTGGAGAAAGAGACTGAAACAGAGGCCATGATAGCACTGTCCCTCGGGTTCCCCATTGATGAGCTGCTTGAGGAGGAAAAACAAGCTGGGGTGGTCACCGAGTTGGGTGGGAAGCAGCAGAATGATTACATTGTTGTGAGAAATCATATTTTAGTAAGATGGCGGAGTAATGTGCGAGTGTGGCTCTCAAAAGGGCAGATTAAAGAAACTGTGAGTGGTGACTATGAACATTTGATATCTTCAGCTTATGATTTTCTTTTGTATAATGGATACATCAATTTTGGGGTTGCACCAGCATTTATGGCTAATATGCCAGAGGAGGTAACTGAAGGGTCTGTCATCATTGTTGGTGCCGGACTTGCTGGACTAGCGGCTGCAAGGCAGCTTATGCAATTGGGTTTCAAGGTGGCTGTTTTAGAAGGTAGGAATCGACCAGGTGGAAGAGTCTACACCCAAAAGATGGGGAAGGATGGAAAGTTTTCTGCTGTGGATCTTGGCGGCAGTGTCATTACTGGCATCCATGCTAACCCACTTGGAGTTCTGGCGAGGCAACTTTCTATTCCGCTTCATAAGGTCAGAGATAAGTGTCCTTTGTACAAACCTGATGGAACACCTGTTGATAAGGACATTGACTCTAACATTGAAGTCATCTTTAATAAGTTGCTTGACAAAGTCATGGAACTCCGACAGACAATGGGTGGGTTTGGAAATGATATATCTCTGGGTTCAGTTTTGGAGAAACTGAGGCAGTTGTATTCTGTTGCTAGAAGCACTGAGGAGAAGCAACTTCTTGATTGGCATCTTGCAAATTTGGAATATGCAAATGCTGGATGTCTATCAAATCTCTCAGCTGCCTACTGGGATCAGGACGATCCTTATGAAATGGGTGGGGACCACTGTTTTCTTGCTGGAGGTAATGGGAGATTGATCAGAGCACTGTGTGAAAGAGTTCCCATATTCTATGGAAGGACTGTCAATACTATTAGGTATGGAGATGAAGGGGTTGAAGTTATTGCAGGGGACCAAGTGTTTCGAGGGGACATGGTCCTATGCACTGTTCCTCTTGGAGTTCTGAAAAAGGGTTCTATCAGATTTGAACCCGAGTTGCCCCAAAGAAAGCTCGCAGCAATTGAAAGGTTGGGATTTGGTCTGCTGAACAAAGTAGCTATGGTTTTTCCTCATGTTTTCTGGGGTGAAGAACTAGATACTTTTGGATGTCTCAATGAACATAGCCATCAACGTGGAGAGTTCTTTTTGTTCTACGGATACCATACTGTATCTGGAGGTCCAGTTCTCATTGCACTGGTGGCGGGAGAAGCTGCAGAGACATTTGAGTGCACAGAGCCATCAATATTGCTCCATCGAGTTTTAAGCGTCCTCAGAGGTATGTTTTTATGTAAATGATTGATTTGTAGTTCCCTTCTTTTCATTTTTCTGTGTCGTCATTTTTTGGGTAAGTTTGCAAGGCTTCCATCTAGATCTTCCTTTGTGTCTTATAGATTTTAGTTTTCAATTTTCATTCCCACTTCAGGTATATATACTCCTAAGGGCATTGATGTACCTAATCCAATTCAAACCATTTGTACAAGGTGGGGTGGTGATCCCCTTTCCTATGGTTCATATTCTCATGTTAGAGTACAGTCATCTGGCAGTGACTATGATTTGCTCGCCGAAAGTGTGGGAAACCGGCTGTTCTTTGCAGGCGAGGCCACAACTAGGCAACATCCAGCTACCATGCATGGGGCCTTTCTGAGTGGCCTAAGAGAGGCTTCGTGCATATATCGTGCCACAAGGCGTAGTCAAAACTATTTGAGGAAAGTCATACAAAAGAATGTTGGACCAAGCAATGATATGCTGGAAGATCTATTTGAGAAGCCCGATTTGGAATTTGGGAACTTTTCATGTGTATTTGATCCTTCAACAGATGACCCAAAATCAATAGGGCTTATGAGAGTTGGTGTTGGGAGTAGGGAAGACAGTTATAAACAAGAGCTAACAAGCAGCTCCCAATATGCCTTAACCATACCATTGCAGCTGTACACATTTATATCTCGTGAACAAGCATGTGGGTTAGAACTGGTGACAGGAGGAGATGAAAGTAGGCTATCATACTTGGTGAAAGTTTTCGGCTTGAAGCTGATGGGACCTAGTGCCATAGGAACTTTAGGTAACTCCTTGGCAGTTAGCATTGGTAATGCTCGAAGAGGAAGGGGAAGGAATCGCATGTCCGCTGGACGACAGTAGGTTGCTTGCAGTTTCAAAGACTTTTGTGCATCGTTTCGAGTTTCATGTTCAGGTGTACACTTCTGTATATCATTGAGCCATTTAGGCAATTCATTAGGTTTAAGAGAAATTGATCTCTTGGAGTCAAACTGTGAAAACTCATTTTATGCATTTCTGTAGAACATGTTTTAGTCTGACCTTGATTCAGGTAGCGGGTTGACTGAAGAGTCATCAACCATTCATGCGGGTATGAAATTTTGATTAGGTTGAAGATCTTGTACACCTTCCCATATTAATAGGGAACAGAATATCGATAGACATTGAAAGTTAATCGAATATTTTTGAATGTCAAGTTCTTTGTCTATGTTCATATTTCATCCTGAATATGCAGACTCTCTCTTATTTATCTTCCTCTTTTCTATGTAGCATGTGTATTGATGCATTGATGAGCTTGTTCTTATTTCATCGGGTGTTTGAGAGGTTACTAAACCGTTGTGTTCTACTCAAAAAGTGCGATGGCACAAACTTGTTATTGGTGGCAAATTTGTATATAGTTTATGAAGTTTTCTTGTAATTTCATGAAATGATTTTTGAGCCTGTGAGCAACTAAACTAAGCAACCCCTAGTTTAGCTTCCAAAGCTGAATCTGGAAATAGACAACTAAATCCCTTGTCTATTTTCTAATTCTGAACATGGGCGCTAGTACAAACCTCCCTTGTGGTACCCTCCCAACTTAAAGTTTTGGGTTCTCTTCATCCACAATTTTACTTGCATAAGTTAAGCATCGACGTTATTCTGATTCTTGACTTTCATGTGTTTAAGCAGGCATTTATACACTTAATTAAATCTCTAATCTAATACACGAAATCATATCAATTAGGGGGGCTGGTTGATCTCAAAATCTATTCATTCATTGCATTCTATGATTCACGACTTTTTCCGATTCCAAGTAAACATGCAATAAAAGTACCAAAAACAATGTGTAACATAAACTCATCAAATGAACATGGATAGTAGGAGGAAGAAATAAGCCATAACCTTGTTCTGAAATCGAAGCAAAAGGAGGTAATTAAAGCTAATACAAGGAGGGATGAGTTTAATTAGGGTTTGGCGTTGTGCATGAAATCAACACAGGTGCGGCAGTTGCAGTCCGAGTAGCGGCAATTGAGACACCCTAAACACACGCACGAAGTGCAACCCTGGCATGCCGAAGCTCGAGGGCAACTCCTGCAGCTCTTCCGAGTTTCACGCTCTTCCTCATCACCACACTTTATTCTTTATCATGCAAAATAAATAAATAAGGTTTATTAAGTGATATTGCAAACCCTAATTTAATTAGCAGTACGATTAGAGTTTCCGAAAAGTGATATAACAACCGAAAATCAAACATGTTATGATGTTAGATTTTTAATCTGCAAAAGACACAATACATTAAACTGAATGTTCACTTCATCAACGACAGAGGCAAACCAAGAGGTGAACCATGGAACTGTTCAAAAGCAATTTCAATCATTCAAGCTAGTTTCTAGAAACATAACGATCATTAATGGTTTAACGACAATCAATTAAGCATGTTATGTTGTCAGAGTATGAATGCAATACCGTCCACAATACATTTGATTCAAAATTCACTTATTCAATAGAAGGGGCGAACCAAGGATTTGTTAACAAAGGGACCTTAAGCATTTCAAAACACTTTTGAAGTCGTTAACGAATTCATAATCCTCCGAGTGCATGTGAAAATATAATCTCTCCGCACACATGATCAATGGTTCAGGCTCACAAAAGCTAACATTTACTAGTATGGTGAATCACCAAGTTTTTCTAGATAGTAAACATGAAAATAATAAAAAAGAAGTGCATAAAAAATTAAAATGGAAAATGAGGAGAGGGACTCACTTGTCATAGGGATGATCAGCACATTTCCACCTCCTATTCCTTGAGGCGTTATGGAAGGCTCTGCACTCTTCTTTAGTCCGCAGGCGAAACCTGCGTTCTTTCTTGCACTTGAAGCAGCGCAGCAGTTCATCCCTGTGAATGTTCCATCGTCGCCGAATGGAAGAACCTAACTGGCCTTCGTTTGAGGCATGTCTGTAGAATTTCATCAGCCCAGTTTTCCACAGTGGTACTTTCTGACCATCTTCATCCATTGTAACCCAGATGTTGCTCTTCCATTTTCTGGGTCCCCCTTCTTTAGAATGCTTCTCGAATTCCTCTGGTGTCAACTTCCCCCTCTCTTGTAAGACCCCGACTGCGTTAATTGCACATAAAGCTTACTTGGTTCTCAAGAAATAAGCCAACAATGTACTGTGTATCAAAGTTAGCTTCATGACATGCAGCTTCATCGTTCCCGTCCAGAGATAGAGAAGTGCAAACTGATCGAAAAATAATGTAGGGCTCTGTGTGTGTGTGTGTGTGTGTGTGTGTGTGTGTGTGCAACTTACAAATTAAAAATGAAGTGGGAAATGCAGATTTGAGGTTTAAAACAAGCACCTCTCCGATGGACCGATACCATATCAGGGAATTCGATAGATTAGAGTGAGTACCTTCGTTGCAAGATGGTGACAGACATTGGCAAGTAATCGAAAACTGTCCTGCGGAGGAAATTCTCAGCTTTCCAACAGAATCGCCGTACTTCTTGCTCGTACAGCCACAAACGACTTCAATATAATTTGGACCTCGCTCAAGTCCATATAAGTTCTCGACTGGTTTAATATCTTCGTCCGTGAACATGATTTCTGTATTTTCATGTCTGATCTCGATACCTCTTCTTGCAGCTGCAGATGAATTTCTGGTTCTCGTTGCACCTGTGACTCAAAAAAATAAAAGCACCAGTCCCATGAAAATAATTAGAAAAGATGATCTGGATCAATACGTATCGAAATTAATCAACTTAATCAATGAAAACTCATTAGAAATAGCACAAAGACATGAAGTGAGAATTTTTATCGCAGGGTTTGATGTGTTTGAAACCTTCTTATGTTGTAATGAAGCCGAAATGCACTCATCAATGACACCTAAACAACCATGCAGAGGTAGAAAAACGTGGAAATGATGCGAGAGAGAGAGAGAGAGAGAGAGAAGGTGGGGTAGCTATGGTGGATACATGGTTGACAATTGATCAAAAAAATTATTCACACTATTTTCTCTCCCTACGCATTCTCTATATTTCTTGACCGTAGAATTGAGTGTATAAAAATCAGTTTCCACGTTAGAAGTGCGAGGTTTTTCTAAAAATGGAACGTTTTTGTTTAGACATGCAGTTTGCTTTCTTCATCAGCTAGCCTTTTTTCTTCTTAAAAAGGATTAGTTGTGGCTTCACCATTGCAGTCCACTCTTTTAGGGGCCAAAAAGACTCACAAAGACATTCAGTCATCCCTAGCCATCATCACGCTATTCACGAGCGTTAGGAATCGAACTCAGGATGTAACTTGTGGAATACGGGTCTGGAATTCATTCCCAACCATTAGGCTACCTTGTGGTGATTCATCAACTAGCCTTTGATAGTACTTGATTGGTACCACTAATTACCTGAATATAATTCAGGGCAGTGCTATCGATACACTCATTTTTACTTCTCACACACCTCTCTCAATTTTCGGCCGTCGGGTCGAATAAATTGACAAATATCAATGGCAAAAATTTCAAGAGTGTGAGAAGTAAAAATTGAAGTGTGTGAATAACACTTTTCAAAATTTATTATGAAACTTTCTGGTATATATATACACATACACCTTCTGTTGATATGCACATATTTTTCTACTCAAAATAACCAAAATATACGAGGTTCAATGTATTTTAAGTTCCATTTTAAAGGTCTAAACAATATGCATATTTCTTCAATGTCACTTATATAATTTTTTATGAACGATTGTGCCTATCCTAATCAAGAACTGTGAAGTCTAAACAAAAGCAATTTGAGTTAATTACTAATAAATAAGGAATAAGAGCAAATAATTAAGGACTATCGATTAGGATTAGGACAATTTTATGTATATACTTCAAATTATAATATGGAAATATTTTTGCTCATCACACTCAAGCAATGGTGATTCTTACCACCATATTTATTACCGTATGGAGATATGCGTAGTAAATAGATACAAATTTTAAAATTTAAACTCATCCAATTATGCTAAATAGGATGATTAGCATTACCACCACTTAAAAGTGGTTAGCAAAAATGTGGCATTATACTATAGACATGTCTTTTCTTTTCTACCAATAGATGAGGTATGTATATGAAAACTGCACTTATAAAGAAAAGACATGTTTTGAAGTGCACCTAAACCTCAAGTATTCCTGCGAAGCTATGCAAAAGTACTTATAGGGAAAAAAATCTAACAGGACAAGCACACACTTTTAATTATCCCATCCAAACAGATAAAAAATTAAAGTGCTTTTGTTGTAAGTTGCGTTGTAAATTTTATTGGTAAAACCCATTAGATTTATCATAAGTTCTAATCTCATATGCGATAATTATTAAAAAAAAATTCAAATAATTATTCAATTAAAATGCACTAAGTTTGAATTATTTGGGTAAGGTTTTGGAAAGTTAACACTAAAATATAGACAAAAAACACAACTAAACGAAATACAATAGTGGTTAGGAAAATCGATCAATTAAAGTCTGTTTCTTAACAAAAGTTATATAAATTCATAAACCTCATATAAAGCTCTTAGATCTAATCCGGATCTTATAAATAAAATAGTAAAAAATTGGGAAAAAAAAAAAAAAAAAACAGAAATTGGTCTAGTTCAAAGGCATGTGCATCAAGGGACGACCATAGATCAACAAAGATGCGATTTTTCACACCCCTTTGCTTTACTTACACACCTCAGTTTAGTTTTACTATTGGATTGAATGAATAAAAAAAAAAAAAAAAATTAATGGATATACATAAACAAGAGTGTTCAAAAGAAGAAAATGAGGTATGAAAATCATTTCCCTTAACATATTATAGCAGATTACATATATCATTAAACATGCATGACATTTGATCTTCATGAATGATTCCAAACAATATATAAAAGAAGATCTCTTGAATAGATTAGAGTTACCTCGGGCCATTTTGAGCATATATATCTGATGTCTAAGCTTCTCTTCAAGGTTGTTTGGGTGTAAAAATCTATATAAAATATTTGTCTTTCCTCACTCTAAATCTCACTTATTGTTGATTCTCAAAAAGAGCCTAAATACATGAATGGAGAGAAGAACTAAAGCCCCCTTTCACATATAAAGAATTATAATTAAATTTAAATCTAAGAATAAACCGCAACATGCAAGACTGACCAATATTTGCTCTCACGGCCAGAATAGTACAACAAATTTACACACTTTCCAACGTGTGCATTAATGGACAAATGAAAAGAGGATTCACTCGTCTACTTCTCACAGACTGATACACCAGCTACGTGGCTAAGTTATACATATTGAATACATCTAAAGAAAATGAAAAATGTGATAAGGAAATAAAGATTGAAAACCTCCCAATCATTTCTCATCACGTGTGATTTTTACTTAGTAGTCTTATGCGATTGAGCACTTCTGATTAAAATTCAAATTTAATTGCAAACAAAGAATAGAAAGTAAAAAATAACATAGTAATCAATGCAGACGAAGAATTTCAAAAAAAAAAAAAAAAAAAAAATTGTCAATGACCAACTAAGAAAATGCAAAGAAATATGCTATTACCTAGTATACTAAGTTGGCCGTCTAAAATAAGATAAAGAAACGTTACCTGATTTGATTTTAGCATAAGCGCTAAATGTTGGTATGGATAGGGTTACACTATTATGTATATATAAAACAATTGCTTACTGTATATGTGTTTCATAATTCCATTTAGTTGATGTCACCCAATAACTATTATTGTTACTATTACTTAGTAACAACTACTATAACTTTTACTTCCTACCTACTCGCTGTGAGTAGGGAGCGTCTTGTGGATTTAGTGTGACATCCCACATCGTCCAGGGGAGTGATCCTTAAATGTATATTCACATCCCTACCTAGCACGAAGCCTTTTGGGAGCTCACTGGCTTCGGGTTCCGTAGGAACTCCGAAGTTAAGCGAGAAGGGGGCTAGAGCAATCCCATGATGGGTGATCCACTGGGAAGTTGCTCGTGAGTTCCCAAAAACAAAACCGTGAGGGAATGGTAAGCCCAAATCGGACAATATCGTGCTACGGTGGTGGAGCGGGCTCGGGAAGTGGTCCGCCCTGAGTCGGGATGTGACATTTAGGGTCAAGCTCAACTTCCTTGTACAATTATTAATTTAATAACTTGTTTAATTATAAACCCATGATACTAGACTTAGTTATAACTATTATTTACTAACAAGTATTACAATTTATATTTAGTAACTTTCAAAAAATTGTTGAGTTTGCATGTGGTAAATTTATACATGCAAGTCGAAGATAGAAACTAATTACAAGAACTTAGATTTAAGATTGTGTTATTACTCATCAATAACAATTTTGTTACTGAGTAATATTGCTAGTTACACAAATTGACTACAAGGAAAAAAAAATGCGCTCATAGACTTTGTCAACATAAAATTAAGGTTGATGAGACTTATTTTCATAACTAGCCTTTTGGCACTCGTTATTAAATTGAACAAAAATGCATGGAGTTTTTCATTTTTGTGCGATTACCACCTAAGCTATTTGTTTTACCCTTAACAACCTAATCCTTGTGTTGCATTTTTACATCAAATCATCATGGGGAATTATTTATGTGGAGTTCATATTATTTATCGTGACTAGGGTACCCAGAGTTATTTTTTATCAACTCACACCAAATTACCGCTAAAATAAGAGACATTTCTTTTATCACGGACACTATATGTTCTTGAAAATATTTTTAAGTACTTCAAAACGTTATTTAGTGTTGAGTACTCTTAGTGTGGGTTTTCTTAGGTTTTATTTTTTATCTTTTATAGTTATTGCAGTTGTTGCCTCAGTTTGAATTTACTTTCAAACGCAAAATAAAATTGAAGTGAGCGTAGTTAATTTAAGCAACAACAAACCTACACATATAAATCACGCCAATATAACATGAATCCTAAGCTCAGATTTAAAAGTAGCAATAAATTTCCAAAAAAAAAAAAGTAACAATTTTGCATGAAGAAAAAAATAAACTAAAAAAGTGGCAACAATTTCTCCATCCAAAAAAATATTAGTGGCAACAATTTTGGTTGGCAGATTGCACTAAAATGCTTATGGGCATTGAACATCTTTATATGTTTCTTCAGCCCTCCATCTCACTGTCCTTCTCCTGCGACATACAACTATGAACTACAGCCTTACACACCAAATGTTCTCCTAAATCTTAGGATGTTTTCTTCTTCATATAACCTGAAGATCAAACAAAAAATGTACAAGAGGTGCCAATTCATCATTCTGAATAAACGAAAAATAATCAAATATTGGTAGATATCGAAATAAAATAGTAACAATAGCACCTTCACATTCAGCACTGCCAAGTGCCAACATCTTTTATTTAATCTCATCCTTGTTGCATCAAAGATTTGCTACAATGTTAGGAGCAGAGGCACATATAAACTTGATTAATTAGCACAAAAAGAAACTTGAAATGTGTTGATTTTTCAATAAAAACCTTCAAAACCTAATTAGCTTGAATCCATTTCAAACCAAAAAAAAAAAAGCTCAATATTTTGATTGATTTAGTTAAATGATAGTAAAGAAAACACAAGTAATTTAAGAAAATACCGAACCACTACAGAAAATAACACACAAATTGAAGAAAATTGAAACCTCTCCTTGTCCGGCCGCTTTGAGATGGTAAGGAACATAGCAGTTTTCTCGTCCCATTTTGGAACATGGGTGTTGAATTTTGAATCTCGAAAACGACGAGTTCTCAGATAATTTATCGTCAATTATTGTATAAAAAACAACTATTAAACTTTAAATAATTTTTTTTTTAATCACTTACTACTTTTTTGGTCAAATAGAAAACGTTTCATTTGGGATGAGGCTCCTCTCCGGATCTTTTTTGTGAGGATTCATATTTTATACGTTGTGCGACCATAAATTATCAGGTATTGTTTACATTTAATTTTAAATAAAAATTTTAAAATAATTTAAACATATACAATGAAGGAATAGGTGAGATACAAAATCCTTTCATTTGATGATTAATCCACAAGCGCTCAAAAGTCCGAACGACCGCAAAGAAACTGTGTACTCGTAGTCGCACGGCCAGGCGTCCCCTTCGAAGGACTTGACGATGTGGGCCTTATCCTGCGCCACGTCTGCTTATCCTACGCTCACTCCCAGAGCTTCCGTACCCAGGGCTACTAATCGCTCAAGCTCTCCACTCTCAGTCCCTACCAATCACCATTTTCATGCGAAAGACTCTCCTTTTGTTCCAGAGGTATATATATTGCTTCAAGTTCATGTTTGATAGGTAGTTTTCTGCATTGCAGGAATTTATTAGAAATCAAAATTCTAAGTATTTAGCTTCTATTGCTGCTCGTGTTCTTTCAAAGTTCAGTTACTTTGCCGGTCAGTCTTCTGTTTGGTTGCTTAGAAAATTTGGTAATGGTAGAGAAAGATTAACCCTTTTAAATTTTTTGCTGTTATTTATGTTTCCATGAATTTCAGAGCAACTAAACTAACCCATCTTCCATTCATTAATATTTCCTTAATTTCTGTTGCAATTACATATTACCCTTAATTGCTTTCTTAACTTGTGTATGATTCAATTACCATGCTCGGAATTATGTGGAGCTTGGAAGGCTGGATGTTTGGTTTAAGCACTAAAAGCTTCATTGTGATAAGAGCCCAAGTGCTTTCATTTCTGTGCAATGCAGGTTTCGGACGCAGTGGACTCGTTGTATTCAGAGTTCAGAGCCGTGGATAATTTGGTTGCACGCAATACCACCCGTGTTCTTAAAGCTTTCCAGAATGCTCGAGTTGGATCACATGTAAGTAGTTTTTTGTTTAATTCGGATATAATGTTGAAGATGGTTCATGTAATCCTTGAGAAGGAAGAATGCATAGAGTGGATGAACATGTTATTAGCAGCAGCAGCTATCTATACATCTCATTCCATTGTTTGTTTGTGTGCATATTTTTTTCTGCCTATGTTTGTAAGTAGAAGCGTGTCTAGATTTGTTCTTTGTTCAAAGGACTTTTTTTGTTGTAGTAGTTGTTATAATACATGAATTGAAACAATAGTGCCTTACTGTTTTCTTTCCATATGTAACCAATGAGCTAATTCTGTAAAAAAGTCGAAAAATTCTCTATTTGGGTCTCTTGACTTCATCAAATTCTTACCCTTCACTAATAATTATAAGATGATTAACTTTCTCATTTATGGTATCATGGCCATTGTCATCTGTCTATAATCAGCACTTTGCCGGATGCACTGGTTATGGTCATGATGAAGCTGGGGGACGTGAAGCGCTAGACCAAGCTTTTGCTGAAATTGTTGGGGCTGAATCTGCTATAGTTCGCTCACAGGTTTGCCATATATAGTGTGGTGTGTTTGCTTTATGGGGTTTTATACAATGCTTTTTTAATCCTCTTCTCCAATACATTCAGTTTTTTTCAGGAACTCATGCTATAACGTGTGCTTTATTTGCTTTTCTAAGGCCAGGGGATGAGGTGAGCTGTTAATTTGATGCAGATGCACTCCGTGTTGAAAAATTATCTGCAGCTGCATAATTGTTCCTTGTCCACCTATTTCCTTGGAATATGTTTAGACTTTCAACTAATCTACATGTCAGCTTTTGGCAGTTGCTGGTCCTCCCTATGACACCTTGGAGGAAGTTATTGGAAAGAGAGACTCTCATGGCATGGGGTCCTTGACAGATTTTGGAGTGAAATACCGAGAAGTTCCAGTATGTAACTAGTTACATTGAAAGATTTTTGTTTAGATTTGTTGGTGTGTTTTTTGAACTATCTCATATCTGATGCCATTTTAGCTTGCTGAAGATGGCGGCCTTAACTGGGATGCACTTGTCCATGCTTTGAGACCTGAAACAAAATGTGCGCTCATACAGAGGTCATGTGGTTATTCATGGCGTCGGAGTTTAAGTGTAGATGATATAGGGCAAGCAATTAAGATAATTAAGGTAAGTTTCTTGACTATCCGATTATGAATTTCATGGAACTGGCTTTGTAACCAGAGTGTGTCATGGAAGTGAATATCTGCATTAATCACAGTCTGAGTGACAATAGGTATTGTGATCAGATTAAAAGTGGTGTCATTCTATATTAGATAGCATGACATTTTAACAAAATGGTGTTGTTTCACCTTGAGTAGCCAGAATACTGGGGTGTATAAAGATTTTCTACACTTCCACTGTTGCTAATATATATGAGTTCAATTTATTATTCTGGAGTAGCCTGAAAGTGATATATATCAAACATATTATTGTTAACTCTAGTCAATCATTTTCCCCTTTGTATTGGAAAGTTTACTGTTGTTCCATTTGTATTTATCCATTCCAGATGCAGAATCCTAACTGCTTGGTCATGGTGGATAACTGTTATGGTGAATTTGTGGAAAGCATTGAACCTCCATTGGTGGTACGTGCAAATTTTATATATCCTTTTCTATTCCTTATGATGAAAGGCAATAAAATGTCATTATTGGTGTTCAGGGTGCAGATTTGATTGCGGGCAGTTTGATAAAAAATCCTGGTGGGACTATAGCACCATGTGGTGGATATGTTGCTGGGAGAGAAAAATGGGTAAAAGCAGCATCAGCTCGTCTGTCTGCACCTGGCCTTGGAGTTGATTGTGGCGCAACTCCTGGTGACATTATGCGAGCATTTTTCCAGGGTTTGTTCCTTTCACCTCAAATGGTAGGCGAGGCTATCAAGGTATTGGAATCTGCATTTCCTAGTTTACGTTTTATTTGTCATTACTTCAACTTTGAACTGAAATTCTTTTCCCTGCTTTTCTATACCTTAGGGCACTTTACTGGTAGCTGAAGTTATGGCAGCCAGAGGGTATAAGGTGCAGCCACTTCCTCGTATTCCTCGTCATGACACAGTCCAGGTATTTAGAGCTTATTTTGCCAAGCAAACCTTCAAAACATTATATTGGTGGTTAAGAAATTTAGGTCTGCCTGAACAGTAACATCGTCTGGGGTCAACAAATTGTGTACCAGCAAGCTGCTGTTTATTTCTTTTATTCTAATTTCTAGAATGTTATTCGTACATGTAGGATGATAATGTTATTCTGGTTGTACAGTTTTGATTAGCGGATTGACAATGTTAGTTGAGAAATATGCCCTGCTACAAGCAAGAGCATCTCAGATACTCATGTAATTCTTTTCAGGCTGTACAGCTTGGAAGCCGTGAGCGCCTTCTTGCTTTCTGCGAGGCTGTACAGAGAAACTCCCCAGTAGGTTCATTTACCAAACCAGTGGCTGGTGCAACTCCTGGATATGCATCAGAGGTCTGGCCGCATTTACTCCTACATTTCATTTACATAACTTCTCAGAATTTGTTTTGCATCTCTTGCATTACAACCCTGGAAGCAGGCAGCAGAAGCAACTACTATTAATATGCACTGCTCCTAATCCTAAACCAAACCTATGAGCCTGGTTTTCATGAAATGAAAATTGTGTGGATGAAAAGCCTCGTTAATCTTAACTGCAAATGAGGATAGTCGAGTCTATAAAGTTTTGGGGCATGATCCATTGTGAATTGGTTTGGGTTTTTTCTTTCTTCTTTCTTCCTTTTTAGGTCTGCATTGGTTTTTTATTAGATGCTCCACTTAAACATGGTATTAGAGCAGAAGATTCAAGGCCTAGTTTGGCTGCACATTAGTGGAAGTTTTGAGAACATTATTTCCAAGTCTTGCCGCTCAATATAATTTTTTTAACCTTCTTCAGTCATTATCAAATGATATTGGGTTGGATGCTAGATTAACAATGATAATTTTATGCGTATTCATCAACTGCTGCCTCATTCAAGCTTGCACTGACTTCAAATGCCTGTGATTTCAATTCATATAAAAGAAAAATTATAGTGTTCTAGGAGAGGGAAATCTGTGTTTGTGGCGGTTTCGAAGGACGTGCTGTTGGCATTCATCTGGAACGTAGGTCCTATATGTTAGTTACCGCTTGACAATTTTCCTACGTGGAAAGTTGAGAAGGCAATGCTACTTCTTTCTAGTTTCATTGTATCTAGAAAGCTAAGCATGCGTAAGAGCATTATTGAAATCTTTATCAACTGTGACATTGTCTCATTCTGTGCTCTTATGTCGAGAGTGGTTTCAGATCTTGCATTAACAAGTTCAACTGTTCAATTTAACTTGAATTTGAAAGGTTACTTGAAAATTTGCAGTTAGGCTTTCGTTTTTCAATCGCCTTTAGTTGTCATGTACCAGGTGATCTTTGCTGATGGAACCTTCATTGATGGGAGTACAAGTGAGCTTTCATGCGATGGACCATTAAGAGAGCCATTTGCCGTGTTTTGCCAGGTAAGTGCTTGTTTTATATCGTCTCTTTTCCTTGTTGAGACTTGACCTCCTATTCTGCAATTTGAAGGGTAAGTTTGAAACGTTAGAAGTGCAGACTCTGGTGTATGTAATCATGACAGTTATTGCTTCTTAAATATTCGTTTTGTTGGATCTTTAATGCAGGGTGGCTCCCATTGGACTCAGTGGGGACTAGTTCTTGGAGAGGTTTTAAAAGCCATATAATGTAGAACCAAACGTTGCAGAATTGTAAAGTTGAACGTTTCCAGGAACACCAAGAATTTCTGTTTGCCATACAAGAAATTACATTTAAACTGTACAGTTATGGCAGCCTCGAGAAATATCCTCACCGCAGTTGTTCAAAAACACATAGGAGGAGCGGCATCAATCTCACTTCAATTTTTTACATAAGGTATGCCAGACCTTGTTTTCATGATATTCGCGGGAGTTTCTTGCATCTAATGACCGTAATATACTAATATCACTCACCTCTAAATTCAAAAGTAAATCAAACTGCTTGATTTCAAAATTGTGATACTAAATTTTGCGTATTTCTGTTACTGCTGTTATCAGCTTGGCTTCCTGGAATCGAGATACTACGCAGCATCTTGGAAATTAGTTTCTTCTCCATATGGTTTCTTTGATTTGGATCGATGCAAGAAAATCAGTCACTTTTAGCTTGAAGAAAGGGTACCTTGGAAATTAGTTAAATGTAACAATTTTGGCCTTTATATTGTGCATTCATTTGTCTCTCGTTATATCAATTGACAATGCCCGAGCGATAAGTGGAAATTTTACATTTGGTGAAGCATTTGCATTCTTTATTTTAAAATTTTGAAAACTGTACAATTCGTCGAACATATGTCTATACAGAAATTGTCGAATAATCTTTGAATACGTGCAATCATGTGCAAGAACAATTGTCTAATTGCCACATCTCGCTAATGATACAAGCAAATTTGGCGGCTTTGCTACCGGCTCCATATTTTCTTGCCAAATAATCACTCATCTGCAAAATGTGCACCTCCAAATGAGAGCCTTCTGTCCTACTTTCGGAGATTTACGAGCCCTGGCCGTGACGCAGTGTTTGCAAGAGGAAGGATTTGATAACGATGTTGATTATGGTAGTATTTTCTATTTAGTTGCGGACTTGATTAAGAGATACAGTCGATTTTGGAGACCATGTTGAAGACATAGCATTGAATTCAAAAATACAAACAAAAGATGCATGACATTAATAGATTTTAATTTATCTCTAATATTAAAAAACTTAAAATGAATACATAAAAATGGTAGTGGGAAAAATAAAATACAGAAATGGACTTAAAAAGAAGACTAAAATGCGGTGAAGGTGGATCGAACACCTGACCTTCAGATCTTCAGTCTGACGCTCTCCCAACTGAGCTATCCCCGCTGATTGATATCTGAACGTATATTATTTATTTATAACTGCAAGTTAAATGTGCCATCTCGATTCTCCAGCTAAATTTCTGCAATCGTTGTTCAAAGAGCTCCAATCGCTCCATCTCTCAGCGCCCAATAATCTCAATCCGACCGACCAACAAACCGGTCGCGTATTTTCTCATAGCTCTCCAGAAACGCTAGAAAATTTCGCAGCGGAAGAAGCAAGCGTTTTTCTCTGCAACCAAACAGCCAGTCAGTCCATTCATTCTTCTACCTTTAGCATTACTTCACAGTTGACTTAGCTTACTTTTTTTTTATTTTATATGTTTTGTGTTATGTGTTGGACTGTCTCGTTGTCGCCTGATTAAATTTGGGATTCTGAAAATTTTGAAATTTTTCTCACTTGGGTCGTCATACGTTTATGATTTTCTAATTGGGTTTTGTGATTTGTGAAATGGATTTTGTGCTTTACTTGAATCCGAATCCTTTTGCAGGTGCTTCTTGAATCAGCACTTTTGTGGTTAAAGACCCAAAAAACCAGAGAAAAATGGCAAATCCTGCACAACTTGTTCTTCTGGGTTCCACTTTCTGTATGATGGTCACAACGCATTTCTCACTACAGCTTCTCTCAGAGCATTTTTTCTGCTGGAATAAACCAAAGGAGCAAAAGGCCATCATAATCATCATACTTATGGCCCCCTTATATGCCATTGATTCCTTTGTGGGCTTGTTGGATTACCAGGGAAGCAAAGTTTCGTTCACGGTCTTGGATTCGATCAAGGAATGCTACGAGGCTTTGGTAAGATTTCGACGTTGGGAGATGTAGTTGTTCATCTTGTATAACGAAGAAAAAAAGTAAGATTTGAGGTGGTGTTAGCATATTGTTAGTTCTGAGTTTCTTGGGTTCATTATACATGTGCAGGTAATAGCCAAGTTTTTGGCTTTGCTGTACAGCTACTTGAACATATCCATAAGTAAAAACATCGTGCCAGATGAAATCAAAGGACGGGAGATTCACCATTCGTTTCCAATGACTCTTTTTATGGTAAATGAATTTTCTTCTCGGATTCTCGTTGTTTTAGTTAATTTAACTAATGATAAATGAGAATGTTTTCTGATACAACGACTTCAATTTTATGCTTAATGAACTCATTTTCTCTTTGGGATGGGAACAATAGAAAGATCCTTAGCCGTATATCCAAATTCTTAGTCTTTCCACCATCTTCCAGTTGTAGTGTGTGCAAAGGCACGTGTATAGCTAATGTTCCTTGGATTTATTTGTACCTAGCTTAGTTTTGTTAACCTTCACTAACTGAGGTATATGTTGACTTGTATCTATCAAACAATGCAGCCTCGCACTGTTCATCTGAACCATCATACTTTGAAGCTTCTCAAGTACTGGACATGGCAATTTGTTGTGATTCGCCCTGTGTGCTCCATCTTGATGATAACTCTTCAACTTCTTGGTGTATATCCCAGCTGGGTTAGCTGGACATTCACTATAATTCTGAACATTTCAGTGTCACTGGCTTTGTATTCTCTTGTCGCCTTCTACCATGTGTTTGCTAAAGAGCTGGCACCACACAAACCGCTCACTAAGTTCTTGTGCATCAAAGGGATCGTCTTCTTCTGCTTTTGGCAGGTAATTATCATTTCGCCTGCCCTTTCATGTCAAATGGGGGTTGTTAAGTTAGAGAATGCCATTGTGGATATAGTGTTTTGTATATGTTGTGAACTCTGACTAGGAATTTAAACTCCCGAAGCATTAGGCATGAAAGTTACCACTGGATCGGTCTTAATGTTCATGACTCATGAATCATGGGCAGATAAGCTTCTTGCGTAGAATCTCCCAAAGAAATATTCTTGCAGTATGCATATGCATTCTTCCTTCTAGATTATCTAGCAGAAAGATATAGCAGATCATAAAATCATTCAGTTGCCAAGCAAAATCGTCTTTAATTTATCCAGATATAGTTTGTTATGATTTAAGGAGAATAAATACTTTCTTTTCCATGCTGATTGTTGGGATTCTTGCACCGATTTTAACACGGTTATCCATGTCTAAGGCTCTGTTTCATCTTTGTTTCGTGAGATGTCCAACACCATATTCTATACCTTTGTATCTGCATTGAATCTTGAGACATACATCGATTCGTTTTCTCTGCTAGCCTCACTATAACATGCACATAACTAAGTTTTTTTGCTCAATTACCGAAACTGATATTCCCATGATTGGTTGCTTTTAAAAATCATCCATAACCTGTATTGTCAAGAACATTTCAATTTCGTTAATGTGTAATCGATTCAGTTGAGAGAAGGGCTATTTCTTAGTTAAATATACGAGTTTCTTTTAGAAAGAAAGTTCTTGTATGATTTGACAAAGCAGTTCACCTGATTTTGCAGGGGATTGTCCTTGACATTCTTGCAGCGCTGAAAATAATCCGATCTCATCATATCTGGCTAGACGTGGAGCATATTGAGGAAGCTCTTCAAAACATACTAGTGTGCGTGGAGATGGTTTTCTTTTCAGTTGTTCAGAAGCATGCATACAGTGCCGAGCCATACAGAGATGCTGAAATATCGACTAAGGCATATGATAGGAAGAAAGACTGATCTCGGAGATCATGAGCGTGAGTGTGGTTTAGAATCGTATGTACTGATATTTCTTCAATTCTGCACTGCAGTAGTTATTTTACAAGGAACGACGGCAAACATATCTACCTTATTCTATGTGACGTTGATCTAGAGAGTTTTCCGCTTTGCTTTTTTTTTTTTATTTTTTTATTATTTTTTTTGTTTTTAGAACAAACGATATTATATATACTAAGAAGAGGGATGAGATCGGCTTAGCCTCACAATGAGCTAGTAATAATATGGTTCGAATTCGTCTTTGACGAGAATCGAACCTAAGACCTCATTTACAAATAAAAAGGAATATCACTTAACCGTAGTACTAAGTGGTTGATTTAGAGAGTTTGTACTACTATAGATGACCCAAAAACTTTCTTAAACATTTCACTTACACTCCTCGTTTTAAAAAAAAATTATTTCAAAATAGTCTTTGACGAGTTCTAGCACCGAACCTGGCCGCTCTCTTTGTCAAGCACAATTTGAGAGAGGGAGCGGTAAAGATCATATGCTATTTTACAATGAACGACGACAGCCATGTTTGTCATCTGACATTGGAAACTGATGCTACGTGACGTTGAACTATGCTAATGTCGAGCTCGAGCCATAGTTAAAATTAGTTGAGATGTGGGCATACGATATTTTGATTGACTAAACGATCTTATTTTAAATTGATTTTTTAAAAAGATAATCTTTACATAATAATTTTATAAAATAAACGATTTTAACCATGAACACGAATTTTTTGAACCAGTCACGAAGTATCTTGAAGAGAAACCTTCTCAATCTTAAGAAGCCATTCCCTCGTACAAGATTCTTGATTGTACTGTGATGTGCTATATTTGCATGCTACAATATGAAGACATGCATCCATCATTACCCAAAATTATAATTACCAGAAAATCAATTTCCGCACAATTACAAATAAATATTAAAAAATATTGTGGAAATTAATACAGGCTACTGCTGTTTGCCACATAAGTCACATCCAACAAGAAACAGGATGATTGTTCGAATAAGTCAGTGCAGTGCTGAAAGTAGAAATATCAAATCGACACACGAGAAAGTAGAGAAGCCAAATCCAAAGAGAAATTGTCTTTCCCCACTTACTAAATCCACATACCACCATAAAATCCTCCATGAGAAGTACAAAACCAGAGTTTTGACATATTGGGGCCTTTGTTCTTAAAAGCTTCCAATCATTTCTATGGCAACCGTCGTTCAAATCTCCATAAATTCCCTATCTTTCAGGCTGAGCAGTCTGCACAATAGGACATGCAAGAAACCCATCAAATATTTTCCTCTGTCGAGGGCAAAGATTGGGTTTTTGAAGCAGAGCAAGTTCAGGTTGCAGGCTTATTGGGACAGGGATGGGGTTTTGGTGACAGATGAGGGGTGGAAGAGAAAGAAGAAGAAGAAAAGGGAGGTCGTGGTGAGGTTGAATCAGGGGTTTGGTGGGTTTAATGGCGGCGGAGGCGGTGGCGGTGGTGGTGGGAAAGATGACGGAGCCATTGCTAGACTTCTGGGTAATTTGGCTGTAGCTATTGGATTGACTTATCTTTCGTTTACTGGGCAGCTTGGCTGGCTTTTGGATGCTATTGTTTCCATTTGGGTACTTTCTCTCTCTCTCTCTCTCTAACATTTCTGAAGATCTCTGGGTATGTTACTACTGTTTTGTGTGTGTCTAATGAAATTGATGGGTTTTGATATGCAGCTGATTGCAGTGCTTGTACCAATTGTTGGTGTGGGTGCTTTTCTGTGGTGGGCAGGGCGGGATATGGTTCAAGACAGTGTACGCTACTTCAAATTTTTAGTTTTCTTAGACTGCGTATCGAATTTCTGTTGCTGGGTTTCGCCGTGAATTCGCAACTCAAAAGTTGTTGGTTTAATTTCCCTGTTCTCAATTTGATCATTTCCCTCTATGCATTTGCAAACGTTGACTAGTAATTGAGGATAGGAGATAATACCCTTTATTTTGTATTAGTTATGTCTGCTTCGATTATTTTTTATCAATAGATATGTAGGTCTTACTCTTACATAACGCTTTGGATTGTGTTTGGAGTTTATTTATCAATCTGCAGATGTTTTAATTTGGGTGATATATGAAGAATGGATGGTTTACCCGAAAGGCTTTATGATTTAGTTCGTTAGGAGTTGAGTAATATTTGCAGTAATTGGATGTCTTGATTTCAAACAACTGTATCGCGGGCGCTGTATAAGTAGATATGGATACATGGTTTTGAAGGATTCGAATGCAAAATACAGCATCGTAATCATTCTTCCCCGTGGGGGATGTATCAGAGAAATGCTTGTTACATGTATAATAATTGAAAAAATTTGAGTACTTGAATGATAATGATACTTGTTCATATAAAAACCACTCAAAATGTTATCGACTCTTAATCAAGTACTTTTTGAGTAACAAGCTGGGTGTTTTTTCCTCAAATGTGACGTTCTGATTCTTCTGCAGTCTTCTGCCTCGAATGATTGTTTTTCTTTATGTACTTGCAGTGCCCAAACTGTGGAAACGATTTCCAGATTTTCAAGTAAGACCAGCTAACTTATATAGTTTATAAGGATTGTTATAACCTAACTTGGGCAATGATGCGACCTTTTGCAGGTCGACTTTAAATGATGATTTGCAGCTCTGCCCCTACTGTAGTCAACCTTTTTCCGGTATACACTCATAGTTTGGTGTCTTGCTTCTCTGAATTCCAAATTACACTTGCGGCTTTTTTCCTCGTAGCTGTCTGCACTCTGCAGACCGTGTACTTACGTTACCATTACTGACTAATATTATGTGTTTTTTCCTGGTCAAAACTTATGGGCTTATGTTTGTTTTAGTTCCAAAAAATCCTCATACTGCTTTATCCTGTTAGTAGACCAATGCCATATCCCTACGGCGCCACTAGTAGCTACATTTAAGGAGTCTCTTTACGTTGGCAACCCCGTTTACATCGTGTTGCCAATTTTTATTCCTAAAATCTGAGTAACTTGGTGGTTACTGGTTATAGAATATACAGGCCCATTTTTTTGCGCTTTCATACTAAATCTTTGTAAAACTCCTAATTTTGTTTTTGTATTCGATGGAAAAGTAGTGTGGATGTTGCCTCATGTTGTAAGATGTGGTTTAATTTCAGTGGTGGATGACAAGTTCGTGATGGACCCTATAAAATTCTCCAAACAATCTACAACATTTGGGCAGGCATTCAATGACTTCACCCGTTCCGCAAGAGGTTATCCCTGAAAACCCTGTTGCCATTTTCTCTTCGTGATCATATTTTGCAAGCCTGCATTTGATGATCGTTAAAGTCTGCATTTTTCTTGTCACCGTTGCCTTGCATTTTTATCTTGCATTAAAGGGCCAAGGGTGTAATAGACTCCTAATCGTCGATGAATCCATAAATCGTAGGGCATTTTCTATAGTAGTGTATGCATCAAATCGATATGTTTTCTGAACATTGACACTGGTTACAGGGAAGGATTCTTCTACGGCAGTCGTTGATATTGAAGCGGATGTAAAAGATGCAGACTGAGGTTGCTAATTATTCTTCGAATATGATTTGGTACTACTCTTAGATAATTGAATATAAAGGATGTAGAATAGACAACAAAATAGTTGTTTTTAGAAAGATCCGATAGAACATTTTTGTGTCGTGGCATTGATAATGCATGAGCCATAAACCAACATTTTATTTTTTGGTAAAAGCGATATTCTACTTTAAACTAATCTAAAATGTAGAGGAGCATTCATACCTGGGTGCGTGGGAAGGAACACATCCGCTATAACCAACATTTGATAAAGAGAAAGGGCTCCATGTACTTACAAAGTTGCATGTACAACAGAAACTGCCTAAAAACAACGATGTCTTGTAACATCAAAAAGTGCATCCTCATTGTAAAATGTTCTGGAGCCAAGACACGGTTTATTTAGTTGCACATGTATTCAGGTCCCCCAAAAGCTAGCGTGGCCGTTCTTCAACTCTCTGCAAGCAAAGGAAGCAGATATGGAAAAACTTCCGTTTCGTAGTTCCAACTCTTTGCAAACTTATTTCAAAGAACATGCAAGTCATCCAACAAGAGCTACAACTAATCAAATGCTTTGTCCCAGAAGATGAACAAATGAAAACACCGATAGCGGATGAAAAGTACATCAAGACACTGCATAGAAAGCATACATAAACAATCCGCCCAACTCATACAACGCGAATCATTTTATGCGGCCAAGTTCTCAACACCGAATAGAGTTAAGAATTGACGGTTCAAATGCGTCCCCAAGACACTAAATAGTAGATACAGCCATGTAATAGAGTATGAGAAAGCACTTAACACATTGATTATTTAGTTTCGTGGGATCATGAGATGAAAGTGAGATAGACATAGTACCTCTTCCTTTTTGTCCTCTTTGCCTTTCGTGAACAACTTGTAACCCCCATATATAACCGTACCCAATCCAGCTAAAGAGACGGGCAGAAACTGTAAGGGAAAAAAAAGCCGAGTGAAGCAAAGCCGTAAGATGTTAGAGTCTTGACTATCATGAACAATATGTTTGCGCTCGCGTGCAACGCTATTGTGAGCAATCCAAACTTAGTTTCGTATGAGAACTTAACCAGACCATTTTGTGTCCTTTTACCGGGTAGTTCAACGGACAACTTAACGACATCCCCCAACATATCCACCTAGAGTGGAATCTGAGACCGCTGCATAGTGCATAGCACCAGTAATTTGTTCCTCAACATCACAACGCGACCGAGAGCTGTTTAGAGATTTCTATTTCACCCCGGAGGTGCAACTTTTTTATTGACAAGACATGGAATTTTCGACTTTGTATACATCTTCTGCGGAACATGACAAACAAAATCATGAGGCTAGAGAATGCGCGTAGCATGACACCGCAAGAATGTTGGTGCGAAAACACGACACTTCTCAAGTAAACAAGTAATCGATAGTCTCAACAGCGAACAAGCAAAACCTTTATATAAAACTCACTTGTTCTTCCTTCCATTTAGACGGGTGCGTTGGGTCCTCCCAAAAGTTCACATTCCCAGGTCCATGACAATCTGCGCAACACAGTCAAAACAAGTACAATAGTGGACCGCATAATTCAGCTTTTCCAAAATCGACCGCAACCCATTTGAATTCCAGGTCAGAAAATTAAAAACAGAGAAATCCAAAGTGACGGAAAAAGATTAAATGAAGCTGTTGATGAAACGAATAGAGGTCAATCAAAGGTGAACGAATTACCGCCGCCGGTGGCAAAACCGCGCCGATGGACAGGGGAAGTGGGTTGAGCGGTGGAAGCCGACTTGGGAGAGGAAAGCCGCACCATATTCGCTGCTCTGCGAGACGCTACTGTCCATGCCGCCATTGTTCGGTGCTGTGATCTCTCTATGAGTGCAGCGGTGCAAGGTTGTCACTTCTCACTTAGCTTGGAGAGAGAGAGAGAGAGAGAGACTATGTGCAAGTCCAGAGAAGGTACACGAGAGTGAGTGAAGGAACAATGTGGCAGGAAAAATTGTTTTTGCACTGCCAGGAATGCCCTTCGTTGTTTTATATTTCCTCTTTCGTACGAGGGCTTCCCCAATATCTCTGATACACCGTCACTGTAACGTTCGAAATTAAAATGAAGGGGCTTAGAACCAAATTGAAATAGAGGGGCTCCAATACACCGTCTCTCTAGCGTCCCAATACCTATGATTTATGGGAACTTTCTAAAACTCCCCGTTTTTTGGGCGAAAATTCTGCACCATAATTTGAGTAATGCTATGCTCACTCTGAACCTCATTCATTTGCAATACATCCACATTATTTTATTTACAATTAGTTTTACTTTATAGTTCTTACATTGTTTACTTTCTGTTATGATCATTAACACCAAACCTCGTTCTAAAGACGCGAACTTTCTGTTATGATCATTAACACCAAACCTCGTTCTAAAGACGCGAACGAATGAAGATCTTTTTCTTCTTGTTCTGCAGAAGATCCGAACCCTGAACGCCTTCATCCGGCATCTTGTTTGGATGCCCTAATCCTTCAACATGCTCTGCTGATGTCTTATGTTGCTGCTTTACAATATTCGTGTCTTCCTGCATCTGCTCCATTTTCGCGTGCATTTCCTCCATCACTAACTTAAGATCTTCCAGTTTCTTCTTGTCGTCCAGAGATGCTGAAAGGGGTGGATGGTCCTTTAAGCCTTCCCGCACAATCTGATGCGCTTGCTTCCTACCTGCAGCAATCAAAATGGCGGAAAACGAAATGAAAAGATGGAGAAAGAGAAACAATGGTGAATGCGTCCACAACGTTAGCCAAGCTGAAAACATGGAAGTATAAACACAAAGAACCAATTCTAGTAGCCGTCCAAAAGATATAAATATTTTTTCATCAACATATATTATCCCACCCATTTAGTGGGAAAAGGCTTTGTTGTTGTTGTTGTTGTTGTTGTATATATTATCTCACATCAGATATAGTGGTTAAGTACAATAGCTCCGAACTAATTTGAACGGAAAACAGGTACGGCAGTTAACAGAAAGCATCAGAGCATCCTTGCAGGCAAGGAATGGGATGCAATGCAGTACAGGCTGAGCCTGTAAACCGAATTCATCATTGCCCTTACATCCTATTCCAAATAAAATCTCCGATACCAACCGTTATACAAAATTATAAGCCTCCCTAGCTCCCTAAAATCGCTATCAAGTCTGCATTTTGATATCCCTCAATTTTCGATAGTTCACATTGTTTCGCACATCAAGTCCAAAGTACACAGTATTTACATTTCAGCCCGTTTGATAACCATTTCGTTTGTGGTTTTTGTCATCCAAAGCTTCCCTGATTTTACATCCACGGGAACTCATGTTCAGTTATTAGACTGCTGTTTCCATATGTCAAATTACAGCACACAACATTCAACACCCAAACAATAATCCAACCCTCTCTGAATTTTCCAAACTTTTCATTGAATTTTTCAAAGAACCCACAAATTAAAATTGATAAAGATTCAAAATTTATGCATTTCCCCAACTGCAGTTATAATTTAATTACATGGGCATCAGTCATTTCAAACAAGAAACTGAATCGACCGATTCTAGGGTTTAACAAGAACCATATGTTCTTGTAAAATCTCAGTAATTTTGAAATAATTAACAAGTTAATTAACCCGGATTGCAGATTACATTAAAGCAATAAAAACCCAAAATTTATGAGACGGATGAAAAGCTAACCAGGGAAGGCTTTGAAAGAGTAGTTGATGGTGGAGTCGATGGCAAATTTGGCGATGTTGCTCAGAAGCCCGCCGCCAATCTTTTCTCGGCGGTTGGGGTTGGATTTGTGCGCATCCAGCTTAGAGGAGAGTCTCTCAGTTCTTATGGCGGCCATTTCGGCAGCGAGCGACGTGTCGTTTGGTACCCGACGCTTCTGTGATGGACGATATATCGGATGCGTTTCGGATTGATGGAGCTCTCGGAAAACCTATGTTTCAGTATTGTCAGCTGTAAATAATGCCGTACGAAGAAGAGGGCATTTTATCTTTTCATTTTTATTATTTTACTTTTAGTATTTTTCTGATCAGCCCTCTAACTTTCTACCCATTGCAAAGTATCCCCTAAACTATTATTTTGGCCAAGTTCCCTCGAATATTAAAATTAAAAATTCACCCCTACCCTCAAGTTCCAAGAATTCAACCATTTTTTTGTCCAAAATAATATATCCCCGATCCTTAAATATTATGTTAAATTTGTATACTAAATGATATGAACACCAGATAACTACGAGCTGGTAGCCCAGTAATAAAAAACGGATTACGAGGCTTTCTTAAAACTAAAAACTGGAAGTCTCAGGTTCGAAACCTGTTGCTGGTATGGAAGCCAGACTTGTGGCCAGAGAAGGCTTCAATGTCTCTCTGAGCTTTTTCCAACCCCCAAAAGGGGTGGATAACCATGGCTTACCACCAGTTGTCCCCTTGAAAAAAATAATAATAATAAGATTTGGACATCAGATATTTTTTACTACAATTATTAATCAAATCTCAACTTGAATTAAAGCACAAATTTGATTGGTGTCATATCATCTGGTGCACAAATTTGATGTACATAACATTATTACTAATACATTATGAGGCTAAACTTATCCCTTTCTTTAGTGTAAATAATATCGTTTGTTTAAAAAAAAAAAATTATTCTTATTATTTTAGGTTATTAATGTTGTTCTAACCAAAGTTCACGCCATACTCTACAAATCAAAATATACAATTGGCCTTTTGGTCGCATGTTGACACACTCGCACATCGGAGTTCAAAAGAACATAGTTAGGACCCAAATTAACAGTTTTTGCACACTATGTAGATTGTTAATCTTTAGCATAACACACCTGATAATGTGTTATTAGTTGAGATGTGGCAAAATGCGTACTAAGTGTGGATAAAACATTTCTCGTCAATCTATTAGGTCACACGTATTATCAATAACAAAAATATTAGGTTTAAGCCACATACTTTAGTAAATAGCAACAAAAAGAGCAATGAATTATCAAATCACTTTTCTTTTCTTTTTTCAATCCAAGGAATATGTACAGAGAATGAAATGTGAAGAAATTGAAAAAAAAAAAAAAAAAATCAAATCCAGGACGCACATTACCGATCTTTTTAATTTTATACAGGGTATTACATAAATATATAGAGTTCCAGTAACCAATTAAACTCACTTCCCAAATTATAGGTGGGAATTTGTTAACATGGAAATATCAAGGGTAGAGCCCTCCCTTTTCAGTGTATCCAAATGCTCAGCTGAAGGTTGTGCCCTTGCAACTCTGGCAATAGCCTTGTTTTCTTCATCTGTCCCTCCCTCCAAAAACGTTCCCACAATCCTCCCATCCTTGATCCATGCTGCTCCAAACTTCGGTTTTCTTGACGTCGGATCACGGTCTCCAAACAGCAACGGATCACCCACATTGTCTCCGTAAAATGTCCAAGAAAGATTGAAGGCACGCGAGTAGAAGTACGGAACATAGTCGTACTCGTCAATGCACTTCCCTTCCTCACTTGCCCTGATAGCTCTCACAGCATGCTCAGCTGATTTTCTGGCGTGGTCGACATGCTCGACTCTTCTCATGTCGTTGTACAATTTCATTGGGAAAGTAGCAACGTCCCCCACGGCGTACACATCAGGGACATCTGTTTCGAACATTCCGTCAGTTCGGATCCCACCCTTCTCTTCATCAACTTGGCCTTTGAACAAATCAGTGAGAGGCTTTGCACCGACCCCAACAACAACAATGTCAGCTTGCAGCACCCTGCCATCTTTGAGTTTCACTGCCTTTACCTCTCCGTTTGTGTCAGCATCGAACCCTACTGCAGGGGTGCCCTTGATAATTTTAACTCCTTTATTGGCGTAGTAACCCTCGTAGAAAGCAGCTATCTCTTTAGTGAAAAGCTGACGCATGCACCATGGATCCCGAGACACCATGGTGACATCAAATTTGTTGATTCTCATAGCTGCTCCGACTTCAAGACCAATGTATCCTCCTCCAACAATCACTACCTTTCCTTTTTTCTTGGCTCTAATTGTCTCTACAAGTTTATCGGCGTCACTGATTTCCCTCAAGTAGAAAATGTTCTTCGCATCAGCTCCTTGCACGCCGAATTCTGTCAGCCTTAGAACTCTGGAACCAGTTGCAATGATCAAAGTTTCGAATTCAAACATTCCCCCAGTTTCACTAGTGAGGATCTTTGAATGAAGATCCGCTTCGACTATTTCTGTGCTGAGAAGTAACTCAATACCTTTCTCCGCATACCATTCCGGAAGCAGCTTCTCGCCTCCACTTCCGACGCAGACATGGAACCCTGGAAGCCTTGCAGCTCCCTCAGGAAGCAGATAGGCCTTACTAAGTGCCGGACGTTCATAAGGTGCCACGGCTTCTTTGGATATGATCGCTAACTCACCTGGTTTGAGCCCTTGCTTGACAAACTCCCTTGCTGCGTATCCAGCTGCAACTCCACCACCCATAATCACGTACTTGAACGATTTCTTATTGCAAATCTCATTATAGAGACAACCCTTTTTCAGCAACTCCTCAACTTCTCCAATTTTTTCATCAACAAGTTTTGCAAGATGTACACGCGAGATAAATTTCCTTTCACCGAGCTTTTCAATAGTTAGTATTTGAGTTTTGATCCTTTCCGCGTTCTCTAACCACTCATAGACTTCATCTCTTTGTTGTATAACTGGAACAAGAGGCTCGGCATCTAACTTTTCGACTATACATTCAATTTGGCTAATTAGCTCTTCCAACATTCTTCTGAGAGTGTTCATATTAATAACTTGAAAGTTTTGTTGATACTTAATCCATCGCCTAATCAGATACCATATGAACATTATTCGTTCACAAATCCGCGTCAGAAATCCCATAGCTGAATTTTTACTTCCTACACATCACCAGAACAATGCAAGATACTTTTAATCTGAATATACAGTATCTCGATCCATATATTTTCCAACAAGCAATTCGATGAAACTACTGTGGTTAAATATTTCCTACCATATCATATACAGTTGGTAACATCTTCGTCTATTTATATATCAAATTTTAATCTCTTTTAGTGAAACTACTGTTAACTTCACCGGCATCAGCCTTTATATTTTCTTATTTTCACATGATTTTTTTCCGGACATTTAACGAGATTTTTGTCGAAATTAGCCTCTTCCTCCCAAGTACGCTAGAAAAGAGGGAGGAACTAGCAGTGGTGTATCTGTTTACTCTGGCTAGCTTTTAGTTGTTTGGCTTCGACGTAAATTAATGTAAAACGGTAATCTGAAATTTGTAACATAAAAGAAACTAGCAGTAGATAATTTTCAGAACAAGATAGTGTACCTGGCTTCACTGACTGCTAAAACACCAAATCTTTCTTCCGCTAAATGCCGCGTCCTCTGTGAAAGGAAACCGAAAACCAGTGACAATTAAAAGCAACTTATGTGTGCAAAGGATTGCCTTGAAAGGCTAAGCCCTTTATAAGAGAACTGAAAACTTAAACGCAGTGAGTTACTGAAGCAAGGTATCTGCTGGCTTTGGTGCGTAGGGAAGCAAAGCACCGGATGAAATGCACTGTTATAATCTTGGACAAGCACTTTCTGAGGTTAAAGTGCTTTTATAAAATTACTTTCTGATACTAAGCCTTTTCTTGAAACAAGGGCAAGAACAAATATGGTTACAAAAATTGAACCTTGTATTACAAGCTGAATTTTTTTTACTGGACAGTAGAGCCTTTCGACACTGCAATATGACGTGAACATCCCCACATAAGTTACATAAGTTTTGTTTCGGATGAACGCATACATACAGATTGTTATCACTTTTTCATAAAATTACAAGTTTTTTTTTTTTTTTTTAAATGGAAAAGCATCCGCCATATATTGCATTTTTACAACCCAAAAACACTTGCAACTTTTTCTTCAAAAAAATATAGTGAGAAATGTTTATGAAGGTGAATGTCGAAAGAAATGTATTTGAACCTTCCAAAAGTAATTTCAATCAAACCCTTGTATCGGAAATCAGGAGCTATTGTGTAGATAAAAAGTTGGACGCTTGACGTGTATTTTGGTGTTTATATAAGCTATTTGCCACAGTTATGAGTCAAAACAGTCCCGCCTTCAATCCAACTCAAAATAGAATGTCCCACAAATGTTAGCTCAAAATCACGAGAATAACTTGTATGAAAGGAGGACATCAAGACGACTGTCCCGAACTGACCACATGTGATTGAAAAATTTCAAACACATGACTTTATGTTATCAGTCCGAGTCTTCAAGATACATAAAAAAATATCTAACAAGTTTGAAAATAAATTATGAAAGCAAAATTGAGACGAGGGGAAAGCTTTTTCATTCGGACGTGAGGAGAAAGACCTATTGAAGCATTAACATAAGTTTATTTTCATTATCAGAAATATTGTAAAATGGAACGGCAATGTTTCAAAAAAAGTAGGCGTACGATGAACAAAAAGTTTGCGCTCCTCTTTTACAAGAAATTTTTCAATGTGCTTCAAGCACGATCTGATATACCAAGTGTAATAACACAATTGGTTGAAAACTTGAAAATGAAATTTGTGACCAATTGTATAGTGAAACTTGATGTATCGAGCCAAGTTGTCAACACACTGAAAAATCTCTCTCCCCTCATCACTTGGCTAGCCCCAAGGCTCGGGTTAAGTAGAGTTTTTAAATGTCTGTTGGGTTAGGAGTTTACGAGAACCGTTAATCAGCGATATAGAACTAGTTAGCTTCAATTTATGAACGTACTTGACGGACAAGGATTGTCTGCCCTCTCACTTCCGGTGTCCTCCTGTTTTGTGTGGTCACGATTAAACCACATCAACATTTTATATTTTTTTTATAGAGATAATAAGATAAAAATGAATAGTAATATAAAATGTTGACGTGGCTTAATCGTGACTACACAAACAGGAGGGCACGGGAGGGCATCGAAAGTGGAAGGGTAGACAATCCTTGTCCGTACTTGACACTGCCCTCAATTTACAAACAAGGCCACTGGATTTGACAATGCAAAAGGCTGCTTTCTTACTAGTACATTAGCAGCACATATCATCTCGAATGCGCCACATCCAATGGACCACATCTCAAGTCTAGGGCGAGACCCCAAACAAAAGTTACAAAACGGATGCCGAAGCACACAGAGGGAATCATCACACAGAGCAAGCAAACCTATTCACAAAGCTTCAAACAAGGCAAATATTCATGACAGATAACGATCATCGCTCCACTTATATTATCCACTTAGTACCTGACACTTTTCTACTTCTTTGTTGGTGCCCCGCGAAAAGTGATTAGATCATCCAAGAATTGCCTGCCCATGAACTCCTTCATCATAAAGACTCTGATCACGTCTTCTGGTTTCTGATTTGCAACTGAAGGAATGTTGGCTGTGTTTGGTGACTTCAAATCCGCACTTGGCTTATCTAGCTGAACTTGCTCGTGTGATTTCCTGTATTCGCTGAGTTCTTTCTCCAATCTGAGTACATCGGCCTGCAATGCCTTCATAACCACTTCTAGCTCATGTACTTTCTTGTATTCACTTAACTCTTTCTTCAATCTGTGTAGATCAGCCTGCGTTGCCTTCACATTCTCTTCTTGTTTATCGGACTCATTTAAGTCACTGATTGATCTCTTAACAATTTTGTAACCTACACATCCAACTGCAAATTAGTCGATAACAACTGCAGGTAGACTAGTCAAGAAACCCGAATCAACATGTTACACCAGAGTTCTGAAGCTTCATGAAACCCAAACTTCCGAAAGTTTGAACAAAAGTTATCTACTTATCTGGGCACAACTCTATAAAGTAAGACAAACAAAATGGATTTGTGAACCGTTACTCGCCCCATCTCGTGCATGAAAAATTATCCTAAATAATGAATTATGGCTAATGACCAAGTGGGTGGGGAGGAATGCTACATGACTGCAGTTTAGCGGCGTATCCAAGTGAGCAAACCTAAAACCTCCCCACTTACAAGTGTGGATGAATGTACATGACTGTAGTGCCACATCCAACGTGTTTAAGACGACATAAACATTGAGTGTGTTCAAAAATCAACAATGTACAGTAACTAGGGCACGAAATCGACAGTGTAGAGTAACTGTTCAGATACTTACCTAAGACTAAATCGAGATAATCAATTTTCCAAAAAAATAAAAAATTTGAAAATGTCGAGGAAACAAAACCTGGGACGGTTTTGAGGCTCTCCAACGCTGTGTGTTTAGCGATGCTGGAGCTGAACCGGACGATCTTGGCCCGGCCTTCCGCGTCCCCCAAGCTACCCCTGACGGCGTTGTCGATTTGGGTAACGGCACCCGACCCGTAACCGTAAGCTGTGGAGCACACGTTTTTGACGGCCGTTAGACCCGGAGCGTTCCGTTTCAGCGAATCGGTTGTCCCGGAGATGTAATCGGAAATCCCCATTTTTCTCTGTAGCTCAAAGCTTCAGGCTTTCCTTTTCGTCTTGGTCGCTTTAAGAATTCTTACTTTTGGGGAAGGAAGTTTGGGACTTGGTTTTAAAGCCATTATTATACTTTGAGATCTGTGACGTTTCTTACGAATAATATAAAATTATGAAACGCTATGGTTACAGTATATTCATCCATGTAAAGAGCTTCGAGTTTAAGGTGCTTTTACAAAAAGCACTTTTTGGCCACTTGCTTTATTCAAAGTAGGGAGGCACTTCTATTTTGATGTACCGAACAAACAAAAATAAAGCATGGTTTAAGATGTGAAGAGATTCGAAAGTACAATTCTTTAGAATCACAAAACAAAACAAAACAAAAAAGAATTTAAATTCTTTCTCATCACCTCCTTGATGAATAGTCTCAATGGATAAAGTAACAAGATGAATATTACGAGAATCACAGAAAAAATGACGATGATGTTACAAAAATCGGGGACGTCAAGAAAAGATGTCCAAAGTTCATCGCGCCGATTCTGCTCTCTGAGAATTGCATCCATATGAAACCAAAGATTGCTCCAAGTAATTAACTCCAAAAGAATGGGAAATGGAAATGCCAACCTGATGATATAATCTCCAGTATCACTATCATACACTTCCACCATGTCAAGAGTATTAGCATGCCAAAAACGTACAATCTTCAGTGTGTGACGGAAAAGACCTGAACTCATGTCTTCTTATAAACATGGATATAATATATTCATGATTTGAGATTCTGCAGTGCAGTTGATTAACAAAGCAGAAGATCAACAGAAACTGCTTTACAAATACTGCATGAGGTTGAGAACAAATATAAAACACAATTGGTATAGCATATACGGACACAGTACTAAGCGATCCAAAAAGGCAAGGAAGGTCGTAATACGAGGATGTCTTCCAACTAACATAAGAAGGTCCCCAGACAAAGCACAATGGCTGAACTGGGTGTGCTCCTACCCAAAGTTGCTAGTTTGAATAAGGGTTTTCTGCCTAGAACGAACAGTAAAGTCATGCATATATTTGCCGTAACAACCTAAACATTTTTTTAAAGCAGTCTTTACATCAAACCGCGATTACATTTCTAATTTCATGCAGGGTTTACCCCTATCCCTCATTGGGAAGAACGTGAGGCTCGCTGAAAAAATCTATGAAACGTATGAGATCCAAGTGAATGGTTTAAAACAAAAGGACCTTTTAATACATAAGGAGCTAGTAAAAGTCATGATTTAACAGTGTATACATCATTCTATACACATCAAAAACAACAAACAGTTAAACTATTTGTCAACCAGCTTCGAACAGAACACTGCAAATAAGGTAACCCTAGTCGTTACATATACTCCACAGCAAAAGTAATTACAATATCTAACTCCACAAGATATAACATTAACTGGACCTGACCACTACCATGAAAGGTTGAGTTCACATAGACAGCCCGGCGAAAAGCAACTCCAACTCCTGTTCTTGTGATGCGGTTCTCTGGCATACAATGAAGACAGAAGATATCAAATACTGAAATCAAATTCATTTGTCTTCTAACTCTAACCAGAATCATATAGAAAACACAAGATTCCATATTGCATAGCAAAGCAAACTAGTAATTAACCAAAAAATTAGTCAAGCAAGGGCTCATTTGATAACCATATCGTTTTTAGATTTCATCTTTTGACCCACAAAATCAAAACTAAAAGCCAAAACGACGTTCGAGTTTTTGTTTTCATATAATCTCCTTCGTCCTTCTGCATTCCTCATTTCTCCCACATACTTTTCCCTCCATCTCTAATACAAAAAATGAAAACCTAAAACTCCAAATGAAATGGTTATCAAACGGACCCTAAATGAATTTTTCGTGTGGGTGTTGGGTTTAGTTGATTCTCATTGGCCTAAACAATAAACCCATTGGATAGCAGGCTAAAGTTAACAGCTAAATTACGCTATATATAGTACTGAAAATTCAATGTTTGTGCACCTGAATGGACAAAAGCTGGAGAATTTTGTTGAGAACCCGCAACCGGTGAGTGACGTAAGTGCTGTTTGCAGGCAACTTCTGCATTCTCTTCATTTCTTCGTGCACGGACGCCTCCTTCTCCCCATGCCCCATTTGCTTCCATCGAGATTCCGGTTGGGCACCGCCGCCATCTTCCATGGTCACATCAGGCGTACTCATGCACTTTGATGGATCAATTTTCAAGAAAACCCTCGAAATTGATATTCTTTGGAAAGCAAATCTAGGTTATTGGGCGGACACACAAAATTGAAATTTCAATTGAAAACCCCCAATTTCTCACTGTTTACCCTGTAGATTAGAAACGTATTTCACTGATTTTCTCGGGAACCAAACAAGATCGCGATTCGGAAAAGATGTAGGACAGCGAGATGAAAACGCAAAACCCTAAAACAAAAACGCAATAACAGACTTTTTCGCAGTGGGGAAGACAAGGGATTTGATTTTATTCATTGACCAAAACGCGTTGTCGTTTGTTAGTATCAGCAAAACGTCGAATGATTTAGCAAATTTCGCTTTGGACGATGTTTTTCGCTTTGCCGTTTTCTTGTTCTGTACTCATTTTGTTTTCATTTAAGGAAGAGCTCTTGAACTTAGGAAGAGAATCCTCCTGACCATAAAATTCAGACTGTTTAATTTTAATCCAACGGCTCTAAACAGGAGATCTCCTAAAACGTTATAATAATTGTAACCGTTAGATTAAAATCGAACGGCCCGAATTTCATGGTCAGAAGGATCCTCATCCTATGCTCAGGAGATGATCATCTTCCTTCATTTAACATCATCGAAGGAGAGTCAGAGAATTCTTTTTAGCCTTATAGCTCTTCAAAAAATTATATTTTAAGAAACAATGTCAAGTCATATTTCATACTATCCCTAATCGAATTGGCTAAATGATCATAGGCCAAACATAGCTCTGTGACAAAAAACCATCTTTAACCAAATGGGCCAAAAGGTTATAGGTCAAATATAAATTATTATTTTAATTGAATTAATATAGTTAATTAAATTAAACTACCATATTAAAATAAATTTTTTGAACATATTGGAAGATTATTGAAAGAGGTGGCCATTTGAAAATTATTGAAAAAATTAAAGGAAATATTATTGGAAGAGAATATAATGTGAAGAATTGAAATAAAATAAGGAAAAATAGTATGGAATTGTAAAAAGATGTGAGAAATAGTGTAGGAAAAAAATTCATCCACCAAAAAAAAAAAGGCTTGGGCTAAAAAAAATTCGTCCAAAAAAAAAAAGTGGGCTGGGCTCATCGGGCTAGTTGGAGATGGCCAGCCTACTGGCCTGACTTGGTGGGTTTGGCCCAGTGGGGCCCAAAAGCCTTTTGGTCTAACTCTTGGTTGGAGACGTTTTCGTGTTATTTCGAGCTATTTTTAACCCTATGACTTTTTGGCCGGATCAGTTGGAGATGACCTAACGGTTTGAAAGTTAATAGTTATGATTTGGATTTAGGCAATTTTTATTTTAGTAATTTACGTTGTTAACTTAGTTTGTGAAGATCGATTTGGGATGTCTCGGCCAAATTTATAATTCAATAATTTTGTTTGTGTTGTGACCTATATTTAACTGATAGGGGAAGGGGTCGGCGACACTAAGAGAGAAGAGAGAGAGAAATGTGTTTGTAAGGTTGTGTAGAGGAATGTATGTTATTCTCCCTACGCAATGTCTTTATTTATAGTAATAAGGGAGAGAAGAAATCCTTCATCCCCAAATAATACAAGTCCATATAGGAAAGAATAACTAGAATAAAATATAATCTAAGATTTACACAACCACACTTAAACTAGAAGTTTACAACACTCCCCCTTGAGTGTGTTACTCAAGTAGATTCGGCATCATGTAGAAGTTGTGGAAGTCGACTCGTCAACATTGATTCTGGGAACACACAATTCTCAAATAAGGTAGAAACTTGCATAATGAAGTAAGTCTCACAAATAACCCTATGGCTATGGTAAAAACCCCGAGTAAGGACAAAATCCATAGTCTAAGGAAAAATGCGTGAGTAATGCAAAGTCAAATGAAACATCTACGGGATGTCATCAGGGATGTGATCAACCCAAGGTGGGTGCCGCGTTAAAACCTAGTAAGGTAGCAAAAACCTAGTGGAAAAAATGCTCCTAATCGTAGGGAAAAAGAGTACATTAAGATCAAGCAAGTATGCTTCAGGATACTCCCCCTGAGCTTGACACAACTCCAAAGAGAGCTAGTAATGTTACAACTTAGAAAGTTTACGCATACCAATTCCTTGAACAAGCTTTTGAAACATCATCTTCAGTAGTGATTTAGTGAAGAGGTCAGCCAAATTGTCTTGTAAACGGAATTGCGTGACTTCAATCTTTTAATGCTCTTGTTGTTGATGTGAGAAGAATAACTTCGGCGTAATGTGCTTGGTGTTGTGTGAGGACTTGTATTTTCAAAAATAATTATATATAATTATGTGTTGTATATACTTATTAATTTCAAAAAGTTTTGTATTACTTCTTATTTAATCGTTCATTCCTTTATTTCATTTTTCTATACTCTAATTTACTATTATTTTGAACCAAATAAGTTCAGTACACCATTACGGTAGTATTTGAACTATATATTTATATTATTCATTTTCTTTCCATTTACATTATTTTATTAAGTTGTTTGTTCTATTCTAATTGGGCCAAAACCATAGCCAAATAAAGGGCTTTTACATCATTCCTACCGATAGCTTTTAGGCGGTGTAAGTTTGCTTGGTCTAATCTCACCTTCCTCTGTGCCGACTTCCCTCTCCTATAAATAGAATGTTATTGCTTTGGTTTTCTTCACTGGCTAGATGAAACGTTTTCTATTGGGGTCTACTCTTTCTCAGGTTTAAAGAGTTTTCCTTTTCTAGGTTTTCATCTTAGTTATTTGCCTCATATCTTTGTATGTTATTAATAAATTATAAATGTTTGTATCTAAACTAAAAAGGGGCTGATGGGCATCGTTATGCATATGTATTTGAATTCAATCATACTGCTGATTTAGTTTTATAGAAAAGTCTTTCTATTCATGTTGTTATTTAGTGATAGCCTCTTATGTTCTGTATTTCGCATGTTACATAACAATACCATGTTGATTCCTATTCTTGAAAAGGCACTGAACTTTAGGAGACTTGGATGCTGCTCTATTGCAAAGAGAATAGTCGAAGCATGTACTGCATATATATATATATATATATATATATATATATATATATATATATATATGTATGTATATGTATGGATGTATGTCTATTGTTAAATGAATAAGCATGTTGGTAAATGGTTTTATGTACAGTTTAATTTATACATATTACTTGAATGGTTTTGAAGGCAAAAGACTTTTGAATAAGCACTATACATGTTTGCTATATACGAAACTATTTTGTACAATATTATAGTCAACCAAACGACTTTTGAATTGAGTAACGTGGAACTAATGAGTTTTAAGTGTGTTAATTAGTATTAAAGTTCATATAAGGCATTTGGTAATTTTCTTATACTTGTGAATATGACCTTATCACAATTGTGGTTTCTTGTGTTATTATCTCAGAGCAATGCTTTGAAATCCAGGTAGGGGAAATATGGCAGACCTTTACGGATATTGGCTTTATTAAATTTGCTGAAGCATTATAGTATTATTATTGATCTTGTTGGTTGATTAATGTGATCTAGTTTGCTAATTGGATATAAATACTGCTTTTGGGTGTTTACTTGTTATTGATTATTGAATTGTTGTTGAAATGCTATTCGTTGAGAATATACTGTTAGACATGTGAAAGATGAAATGACATTATTTATGCATCATTCATGATGTGTGAGAAGTGGTTGGAATTTCGGTGTTAAGGAAGGAATTTTGAAAATGGGGGTAGTTGGAAATGATCTTTTGTGTAGTTGAGCCAAACTCTTAGCAGGTACCAGGTCTCAAGTAAGCCCACAGTGCACAGATTCTTTAAGGGTAATTCGGGACTGACGACGAAGAGTTTAGGCAAGATGACTACCAAAAGGGGAAATTGGGATGATTGAGTTACAGGGGGTTAATTTGTATATTAAAACATTCGAACCACCACTGTAGAGGTAAAATGCATGGTATGGGACGTGCAGGTTCACGTGTTTTATTATATGAATTAACGGGTAAAGATGAAGAGTATTGCATTGCACTCATGCATTATTATCAATAATGATTTGATACTTCATTACGTGATTTTGTGACACGTAATTTAATATTGTCAATTTACTGTGATAAGGTTATGTCCCTACTGAGCTTTGGAAAAACTCACCCCTCTATTGTTATGCAGGTTTATGAACTAAACAGTCAAAAAAGGTAGACATGATGAGATCAGATTAAGTGTGAGGATATAATTTGTATTTATTTATTTTAGTCTTGTAAGGAATCATGAATTATTTTTATAAGAGGAATTTCATATTTTCTCACCCAGTTTCACTTTCCTTTTATTTAATTTTATTTTCAGCTCTCACGCCAGATTTGGGTTCGAGATTTTTTTTTCCTATTAACCCCAGGTCCGAGGCGTGACATGTTCTCCTTTGATATAATCCTTCTTGAGCTATTTCAATGTATGCTACTTTGTCTTCAAAAATCGTCATCGGGACATCAACGACGACATAAAGATCGCATGAGCTTCAAATATGGCCTACAACTGCTCTCAACCAAAAGCATTCTCGAGTTGCTTAATGTAAGGTGAGAATTTCAGCATGGTTAGACAAAATGGCAACTAAGGTCTGTTTAGTTGACCTCTAAGAGATTGTGATGCCTCCAATAGTAAAGACATAACCTACTTGAGAACGCGCCTTGTGCGGATCAGATAAGTATCATGTGTCGGCATAACCAACAAAGCAAGAATGGACTCAAGATAAGGGGGTGCGGTATTGCTCAAAGATCCATAAGGATAAAAGAAGCCAAAATCTGAAGTACCCTTAAGGTAACAGAATATGCCTTTAACACTAGTCTAGTGTCTGCGTGTTGATGCATTACTGTATCTTGCCAAAAGATTAATAGCGAAGGAAATGTTGGGCTTAGTGCATTGAGCTAAGTATAATAAAGCGTCTATCGCACTTAGATAAGGAATTTTAGGCTCCAAAATTTCTTCATCATCTTCATTCGGACATAAGGGATCTCGTTTTGCATCTAGTGATCAAACGACCATAGAAGTACTCAAAGGCTTTGCTTTATCCTTATTAAAGTGATGCAACACTTTTTGGGTGTAGTTCGATTGATGTACTAAGATTTCATCTGAACGGTGCTCTATCTCGAGGCCGAGACAATATCGAGTCATTCCTAGATCTTTCATCTCAAATTCCGACTTCAGGTGCACGACAGTTCTCGCAAGCTCTTCAGGAGTTTCGATGAGATTCATGTCATCGACATACACTGCAACAATCGCAAAGTCAAAATGTGACTTCTTGATGAACACACAAAGGCATAGTTCGTTGTTCACATCCCTAACTAGTCAAATACTTGCTCAGACGGTTATACCATATTCTTCCAGATTGCTTCAAATTGTAGAGTGAACGTCTCAGCCGAATTGAGAGCTTGTTCCGAGATTTGGAAATATTTGAATAAGTTTTGTCATAGTCAATCCCGGGGCATTGTGAGAAGCCTTATGTAACAGGATGAGCTTTGTAATGCATAATTTCGATATTCTCCTTATGCTTCCAAGCGAAAACTCACTTGTAGCCAATGGGCTTCACATGTGGAGAAGTAGGAGCTACATGTTAAAACACCTTACGTTCTGCAAGCGAATCAAGTTCGACTTGGATTGCTTATTTCCAGCTTGACCAATTAGTTCTACATCGACATTTATCAACGGAGCGGGGTTCAATGTCATTGCTCAACATAATGTTAGTAGTTATTGCATATGTTAATACATCGTCAACGATCATCTCATTTCTACATCAAACATCATCTAAGCTAGCATAATAGACCAAAATCTCTCAGGAGGTGGATTTGACTCTTCAATGATGCTTTCATAATCAAAAATTTCCTTATGAGTTGGATAGAATGAGTAAGCGACAATCGGATTCACAGTAGGCTATTTAGGTGCCTGTATCGTGGGTTTCCTCTTTCGAGGGTGTGAATCCTTTGAATCAAAAGGTCTGCCATGCTTGTGTGTAGGGACAGAGGATTGGCTAGCCACTAATGTACGTGGATTAGCTAAAGTGGCGTCGTACATTTGGTACATCTATCTTTTCAAACACATTCACAACTGGAATACGTGATCTTGTCACTTGTGCTAGATCAGTAAAAGCATCTAGCATGCTCTGAGTTATACTCTGGAGATCTATTATGCGATGTGTAACGACCTGTTTGGAAAATTACGTTTTAATTAATTAAAATTACTAAAATACCCCTAACTATATGAAGGTTGACTTTCATTGACCTTCGTTCGACGACATGATGGAATTTTTCTTATATTTTATTATAGTAGTACTTGTTGATACAAATGCATAGGCATGATCGAAAACGAATTCAGAGTTAAAACGAAGCTTTTACGAATTTTTGAACGCAAGGGCATTTTGGTAATTTCACAAGTGGAGATATTTCACCACTGTTGGACCTTTACATCGGTGATACGTCGCACCCACTGTTTGGTGCCCCTTTTCCTTTCCTCTCCCTTGATCTCTGGAACTCTCTCTCACTCTTTATTTTTTCTCTCTCGGCGTCATCCTCTACAGCGAGGCCATACACACACACACACACACACACACATATACCTACATACACACAGGCATCATGAGGACCTCACCATCATCATTATCATCTGGGCTTCCTCTTCTCTCTCCCTCCCCTTCGATCTCCTTATCGGCACTGTGCATGTGATCTTCGACGAGGTAAGTTCAAAACACCCCTAAATCTTCTTGGATCATGCTTAGTATTGTGTTTAGATAGTGTTTGAGGCGTTATGGTAGGGTTTGAACACCGAAATAACTCGAGAAAAACATTTTTCAGTTTTTCGGCAAGGTTCACGACAGTTGTTGGCTATTTTCGGCTAACTCTAACGACGGTCAACCCTTAGATTGGTAAATACTTGTTCTATTCTCCCTTAGCTTCATTTTGGTTTAAAAATCATTGTAAACGATGTAGTTTTGACCCCAAAATGGAGCTGGGAAATTTTCCCGGCCAAAAATCTGGCGTTCCCCTTCGTTGGGTCCGATGACCCCTCAAACTAATCGGGTTGACCTGACTTGTAGCCCAGAAAACCCAGCCCAATATTCGGTTTAAACCTTTGGGTCAGATAGCCCAATAACCTAAGCCTAAACTCAAACCCTGGCCCAGCCCAATCCAATCCAGGCCCAAATCCAAACCCAATAACCCTAACCCGACCCAAACCACCAGACCCAAGCCCAGATCTGATCCAAGTCCGACCCGACCCAGGTTTGATACCCAGACCCCTAGTCGGCGTGTGGGTCTGTATGTTGGCCTGCGTGAAGGATCGTCTGAGCCGGTACGTGGAGCACACGCGTATCCGTCGAAGATATTATGCTACGCCGTCGACGACTTTTCGGGCCAATTTTTCGACGACTCATTTCGGCATGTAGCAGAGCATGGGGGAACCCGAGGTCTCTCCTTAGGTTTTTCGACGTGCCGAGTCCGAATCCACTGTCCGTTTTCCAAAATTCCATCATTTTAGTAGAGTTTTATTACATGTACTCTCTTTGTGTTTAGGTGCAACGGAGGGAAACGATCCAGTCCATCCTAGTTCAAGCGGCTCTCCGATAGTAGAATACTTGTGAGTGGACCCCTTCTAAACTTATATGTTTTTTATAAAATATTAGTCTAGCATGCATTGCATATTTTATGAATGAAGCATGATTTATAATATATGTTACAGATTTTCAAACTTATGATTTATTTATATTGCTTTTATGGAATAATTATGATTTATCGGATTTATATATTACTAAAGGCTATGAATCATTGGATTTTCGTTTATGAAATTCTATGGATTCACGTATAAGTTTATTATGGGTTTATGAATATGATTTGCCATGGATTTATGAGACAAGGTTTAAGCTTTTGAACTCCTATGCTTGATACAAGTTTGGAGATATGTTTTTGGTACTTATCTAGTATGTTATCATACGACACATCCGCACACCATGGGTATAGCTATCTATAGCCATAGGACATGGATAATGAGGATGAGTGATATATGATATTGTTGAAAGTAGTGTCAGATAGTTTCACTAGCCACAACTAGTGTTGGTGTGGATGTTATGCAATTTTATACAGTTTCACCTCCGGGTGATGGATAGGTTACTTAACTTCACCTTCGGGTGATGGACAAGTTATACAGCTTCACCTTTGGGTGGTGGACAGGTACTGCCTTCGGGTAACTATGATGCCCCTAGTTAAGTACATCACAAATACGATTTACAGATGTTTTACGAATGTTTTTACTTGGCATGTTAGGGTTTTTATAAAACCTATATGTAGTATTATATATGTTTTCAAAACAGGGTGTTATTATGTTCATAAATAAAATGTTTTCATATTATTAGTATTATTATAAACTTTGGTCCACTCACCTTTTTTGTTTTTGCACCTCCTCAGGACATAGCGACGAAGAGTATGACCCGAGCTTAGAGGTTTTTCCTTACCAGTGATCCTGCTTCTTCTATTTACGTATGGTATGACCATTCTTGACTCGATGCTCACCTTTCTTTAACACTCTGTTTATTGGTATGCTCTAGACATATTACATCTTTTACTCCGGATTTGTAATCGTTGATCTTTCTATTTCATTCATGTGGATTTTGCATCATTATTATTGTCACTTAGCATTTATTGTTCCGTATCATTCGTGTTTATTTATACACTTAGGGCTTTCGTCAACCTTGAGTGTGGCCCACACGTGCCATTCAGGTGTCATTTGGATATTTGGGTTGGGGCATGTCATTTTGGTATCATGCACTTCAGTTCCAGACAGAGTGGTGTGGGGATCTAAATGTGACAAAGTGGAAGTCGTTCACAATAATTCACGTCGTTCATCAGGAATGTTGACGTTCTTGTCTCCCCCTAACGACGGGAAACGCAAATGCTGCCAGTTAAGTCTTGCTTCAGGCAAGAAGATGTCATTTTGGTGATCAAAACAATCAGTCAATGAGACCTAGAGTGCTTTTGGATCTTCCTCAGCAAGATACTCAGTTTGCAGGGCCTCATGAATATGTCTTTGGATGAAGATCATGTCAGTGGCTTTCTCAGCTTCACCAATCGGGTTGTCCGTCTCATCTTCAATGGTGGGGCATGTTCTTTGCAATGAGGTGGAGTTTCACATCATGGACCTACTTGAGGTAGTTCTTTCCATATACCTACAAAGTGGTAAAGTCGAGTTTGTTCAAATTTGACATGTTCCTTTCAAAAATAGATGGACAAGATGTGGTTAGTGTAATGGAGAAAAAAAATCAATCAATTCACATAAGAGTAGAACATTCAGATTCTAATAGACATGTATTGGTTTAAATTTGCATAGAAAAACTTCGGGTTTTCATGGGTGATGTTTTTAAGGAAAACTTCAGGTTTTCAAACAATGCATGTTTTTAGAAACTTCAGGTTTCGAAATAATTATGAACTTCAGGTTCATATGTTCTTGCAAACAAATGTAAAAATATGCAAATAGAACTTCAGGTTTATAATTATAATTGAATTTAATTATTTGGACTTCGGGCCAAATTTAAAATGTGGGTGAAAAAATATAAAACCTAAATTGTCTAAAAAAGTTAACAATTAAGCTCGTGGCCAAAAAATATGGGCCAAAGCCCATGGGTAGGCTGAGCAATTTTAAATTTGTGCGACCTAGGCCTAAAAAGCTAAATCTAGGTTTGAGATTGGGCTGAGAAGAACCAAAACCCAAAGGGCTATGTCTCTAGACCAGAAGAACAACACAGCCGTGTTCTGGGTGTGCTTCGCCGGAGAAGAACATCAGACATGTTGCTTATGGAGGCGATATGGGGTTATGGTTCACCGTAGAACCTCTTCCTAGGTGACGAGGAGTGAAAACTCGACGTCGACGAACCAAGAAACCCTTGGGTTCGAGTTAGGGTTTTCGAACTCCGATGAGATTACGAAAAATCTCGGCCACGATTTCGATGGGGATGACTTCATGTCGTTAGGAAAAGCAGTCGTGGTGGCTGTGCATGGCTACAAGCCATGCTTTTGTCAGAAAATCAATGGTGACGTTGGTGATGGCTCCATGGCCGCAGCTAGCTTGCGGGTTTGGGTTCAACGAATCTATTTTTTATTTTTTTATTCAATTCAATTGTATGCATATTCAATGTATAATTCAATGCATGGACATATATTTGATGCAATTCATGACAACATCAAATTCACATAATTCAATAATTATGGATATAATGCATACACAATTTATGTAAAATCTAAAATTCGAAAAACGTAAAGTTGGGTCATGCATTATGGTGAATGTTCATGCTATCAGGGCTACAAAAATATTGAGATAAAAACCGTTGTTTTGGAAGAACCTAACTGCATGATGATATTGGTGAACTGGTTTGATGCAGAAAACTTCCTCGTCAGACTCCTAAGCACAGCGGTATGAGCGTGTTGATAACGCGTTGTGCCCTATATTTAACTAACAGGGGAAGGGGGTCGGCGACACTAGGAGAAAAGAGAGAGATGTGTTTGTAGGGTTATGTAGAGGAATGTATGTTATCCCTCCTACATAGTGCCTTCTTTTTATAGTAATAAGGGAGAGAAGAAATTCTTCGAACCTAAGACCTATTACAAGTTAAGAGAAATATCACTTCACTCTATCTTATCTCTCTTTCTTTCTTTCTCTCCATCTTATCTATCTTCTCTATCGTATCTCTTTCTCTCTCTCCTCTTCGTCCTCTGTCTTGATCCCTTCCCATCTCCTCTCCCTCCTCTCTTTACTCTCACGCCAAATTCTCTCTCTTTTGATCAACTATTTTCTCTTTCTCTCTCTTACCTTCGTCAGCTCCTTAGTTGCGTTCTTTTTTCTTTATAATTTTACTTAAAAATAATTTTAAATTTGATACCAAACAAGTTTTCAAGTATTAATAAAAATCATTCTTAACAATTGATCTTAAAGAAAATATATTGTAAAAAATGACAAAAATTGTTCAGTAGGATACCAAACGAGTCCTAAATTTTGTTTAAAAACCTTTTGGGCTCGACATCAGAGTTAAAAGGTAATTAGCTTGAAATATCAAACTAGCCAATCATACAAATTTGAGTAGCAACTAACGAAATAAAAATAAATCAATGATGAAGACATGTCAATAAAGATAGAATTGGATATTTTAATTGTTGTACACAGTAAGGAATCCAGTCACATGGTCAGGTTGATTTTATTAGTGGGATGGATGGATAGATTCCCACCAAATAATTCTTCCACCTTTTGTGACTATCCATTACAACTCATGACCTTCAACACTCAAAACCAGCTCCCCCTAACCCCACTTCCAAATAACAATTGATATTTGCGAATTCTTTTGTCTGCCAACAATGGAAATTGATCATTTTCGGATCTCTTCCTCCTAATCCACCAAATCAGAGAATTCGTACCGTTGAAATTTGATCAAACGGTTACAAATAAGAGCTCACTTTAAAAGTTGTAATAACTTCAACCGTTGGATCAAATTTTAACGTATGAATCCCCCTGATTTGGTGTATTAGGAGAGAGGGATCCGGAGAGGATTCCTTTCCGTCAACAATTTCACTTCCTCATTCTCATTCTATAGGTTTGGCGGTTTGGCTATTCTTCTTCTACGCGTCTTTCTTTGTTTCTTTTAATTTCATCATTCAAGAGTTTGGGGATATTTTTCACTTTATTATTATCAAGTTTCATGACAATCGTAGTTTACTACGCTTACTTTTCTTCATCTTACTTTTATACTTAAAGTCTGATTTTTCTGCCACTTTAATACTTCAGTTAGTGTAGCTGTTAAATTTTCTGTTAACTGATGACGTGGTAGGATGTTAGCCCACTAATTCTTATTTTACTACTCTCAAATATCGTGAAATTCGTATTTTTGCTACCTTTAGTTATTTTCGTCTCACTTCCATATCTAAAGTTACGTTATGCTCTCAAATTCATTATTCTATAACCTAAGCGTCATGAGCTCTGTTAAAATGTGACGGTGGCGCTTGATTGGACGATGACTGTGCAGAGACGTGACATTGTTGAGAAGCCAAGTTAATTTCTAAAAGCATTACTTGACTTGTCACACATTTTTCATTGTCAATTCGATTTACAGTAGTGTAAAATCAATTTTGATCGATTTAGTCCAACTTGATGTCTCCTCCATCCCAAATCACAATGTAGTTTTGGGTATTAAAAGAAAAGGAAAAAAAAAAAAGAAATGTGAAAAGGGGAAGAAAACAGGAGATAATAGCAAAAGCTCAAAAATAAAGTCAAGAGCGACTGTGCTTGGATCTCTCTCTCTTCTCTTTCTTTCGTTTCTCTTTGGTGGTCGCAGAAAGGGGAGGGAGAAAGAGCGCAAAAAGACCAATTTGACCTTCGTCCGCCCACGGAGCCGCTGCTGCTTTTTCTCTTCGTCTTTCCTCGCTTCTGCTGGTTTTGCTGTTGTACGGTCGCGTCACCATGAACGAAAAGGCCAATGTCACCAAGGAGCTCAACGCCAAGCACAGAAAGGTCTCATCTTTTTCCCCTTTTCCAAATTTGGAGATTTACAATTTATGTACCTTGAATTTTTCAGAATTCGAAATTTGTCCCCCATCTTGTTCATTTCCGTGCATATTCTTTCGGATTCTTGGCTGTCGATTGTGGGATTGGATTTTTGTTTTGGTGTTTGGTTGCCGAGAAATTGACAGGAAAATGTTTGGGAATTTGATTGTATTTAATCAATTTTGTACATTTAAATTTGGATTTGTGGATATGAAATGCAATTCTTGATGTGTTGGATTTGATTGGCTTTGATGGGATTTGATCTATAGTTCTGGGTCATGATTCGCGGGTCATGATTCGATTTATCTGAATTTGTTTCGATTCGCCAATAGCTGTACTTTTTCTTCTTCCAATGTGTATGAAATTTGGTTTTAGTGATGAACTATCGAAATGGGCGGTAATACGATGATCGAACGGTGTTTAGTCTAAATCTTCCTCGACAGTTATCTATAATTATCCGTGTATGCGGTTATTAGTTAATATGTAAATTTCGAAGCTTGGAGAAATTAGTCTCGAAGAAGATCCTTTCGAAGCATCTATGTCATTTCTGTTTATGTGTGATTTCAAAATCATTTTCTGCTTTGAGTTTGTCAAAAATGAAAACCCAATGGCTGTGTTGTGATTCCATGTAAACCGTTGCAGATTGTTTGGAACATTATGATTATGATCCTTCTGAGTGTTAACTCACCCGATGCTGTATTTGTGCTACTATTCGTTGATATCTCTTTAAATATTTACACTTTCTTATGTGATTTGCACACTTTAAGTAGCGTTCAATTTCAAAGTTCCTGAATCAGTATCTTGTTTTGCCTTTGCCCCTTTTTTTATTATATTCAGTGGTTTCATTTATATATAATTTTTGCTTTTAAAAAAAAAAAAAAAAAAAAAAACATATGCAGATACTGGAAGGACTTCTTAAATTGCCAGAGAATAGAGAATGCGCTGACTGCAAAGCCAAGTACGTAAGCATCCGAAAGAGATGATTTTCATATCATGATGGTGAAGAATGAAAAATGATTTAGCTCTTAACAGCTATGCCTGTGAATCACACTATGAGTTTTGAATGATGAATTGATTTTTTTACAGGGGTCCAAGATGGGCTAGCGTGAATTTAGGTATTTTTGTATGCATGCAGTGTTCCGGGATACACAGAAGTCTTGGGGTACACATATCCAAGGTGATTTTCATCTTATATGTGGCTCATGTACAAGAATTTGGTGAACTAAATGTTAGGGCTGTTTAAAATTTCTCTTGATGTGTCTCTTTAAAATTTTTTGACAGTAACATTAAGGTCCAGCAAATTACAACAACAGGTGGATCCACATAATTAGCTCTTGGTTTATCGAAAAATATCCTGAAATTCTATTTCATAAACTGCCCCCTGTTGGTGGCAAACAGCACCGTCATGTATTTTCATGCCTTGCATTCTTATCTATATATTTACATGGAGAGGCTCCAAAAAACCTTTAAAAACGCATAAAATCCCCTTGGTTAACAAGATTTCTAATAAACAATAATTTAATATCATGAGGGTAGAACAGTAAACAACTAATCTTTTAAATTAACAGGATTTGATATAAAATCCAAGAACAACCCATGCACTGCAGTTGCAATGGGCTCATCTGAGTGTTATTTACTTTTGCTGCAGGTGCGGTCTGCTACTTTGGACACATGGCTTCCAGAGCAGGTTGCTTTTATTCAATGTAAGCTGGTCTTGGGACCTGGGCCTCTAGCTTGTTTCTCTGTTGATTGATGTTGATTTTCTTAAATTTTGTTTTATTTTATACAGCAATGGGAAATGAGAAGTCAAATAGTTACTGGGAAGCAGAACTACCTCCAAACTATGACAGAGTTGGAATTGAAAATTTTATTCGTGCAAAGTGCGTGTTTGACGGTATCCCTTAGAACTAGCATCTATTTGTCGAGATACAGTTACTGTCTATCGTCAGTTTTTATTATATTGATTTAGGTAAACTCTTTAAAATTGCTTCTGGAATTCTCTTCAGGTATGAAGATAAGAGATGGATTCCTAGGGATGGACAAACAAAGCCACCTCCTAAAGTATGGGAAGAAAGGACTAACTTACATTGGCCTCAACCTGGAGAGAAAAGTGGGCATGTTTATGTTGGAAATTCTGAAAAGAAAGTTGAGGAAAGGAAGAAAATTCAAACAACTCATACAAAAGAAAGTGTTCCTGCTGCAAGAATTAGTCTTCCTGTTCCTCTGAAAGGTCCTGAACAGGTATTTAATTAATATGGTGTTTCCCTGATAGCTTATGTTTTTTTGTGTTTGTTTTCATGTCGTTATGCCTTATTGATTTCTTATCATGGATTACTTGTGGTTCAGGTTGGCAAACTCTGTGTTAATGATATTTATTTCAGATCTACCAATTGTTTTGTATGAACTATATTTTCTAAGAAACAAGAAAAGATATGATTGGCAGAAAATATTCTCAATAAGAGAGTTAATAACAAGTTAGAGCAACAAACTTGGCAATAAATAAAATGGAAATAGTTAAACTAAAATGAAAATTTTCATTTAAGAGGGTGTGCTACTATGTTACCCTGCTTTTCATGGAATCATCTTTCTTAAAAAGAAAAAGCATTGTTGAACTAACTTATGTTTGATAATCGGTAGCAAGAATGGACAAAAACATTGGATATGTTGGAGATAACGGATCGGCAATTCGTCATACCATAAAATCAAGTATCAATGGTGTCATATAAATATAAACCTGTCTTTGGCATTTGGTAATCAAGAGTGTTGATTTTGGCAGGGCACTCAAGTGGTAGTTAGAGGTTCAAGTAGGTGTCACAGAGAGACATATTGAGTTATTTTCTAACCTGTGTTTCATATTGGGTAGTAGGGAGAAGATTGATTTCTGGGAGTATTTCTGCTATGAGGATTCCTCTTTCTGCGTCACTTTTCCCTGACCATGCTGGCTTCCCGTGTCTCGTAATACATTCATAGCTAGTTTGGATGTTTCCTCTGTTTCATCTTTTGTGGTGGAACTTCAATTTCTTCGGGGATATGAGAGATCAGGAAATTGTCAAGATTTCTACTCTTCTTTTCGATTGGCACCATTTCGCTTTCCCCTTTGAGAATAGCCAGGCTGGCTTGGCTGCTGGAGTTGTCAGGCACCTTTTGTTGTCGATTTATTTATTCCTCAAGAGTTTCTTATCACACTGTCCTGGCTTTTGATCCCATTACTATGGAAGGCTAAAGTAATTCCAGAGAAAAAGGCCTTATGGTTGTTTTCCCTTCAACGGTGTACTATGTGCAAAAGAGCACTTGACAGTATCAACCACCTTTTCCTTCATTGTGCTGTGTTGAGAATGTAGTATAAACTTTTTCAGATGGCTACATGAGTTGGGTGTTGCTTTCCTTCTGGTGATTCTTTATTTTTTGAGATGATTTTCCCTTGGTTTGAGCGTTGGTGTCATCTGAATTAAGAAAATGTCATTCTCTTCATTCTAAACTTGGGATTGTGAAGCTGCTATCTCTTTGAGTGAAATGTTTTCCATGGTCATTTTTAATTTGCTTCTTGTGTGGTTCCTTGTTGCTTTCACCTTTTCTATTTAAGTGTATCAATTGATCCACTTTGTCTCTATTAATCCTCTTCTCTCTCAATATGTTTCCTGTAAAAAATTTGCATACTTTAGTTTACTTTTATTGGCTCATTTCCTATTTTTTACAGTTGTTTCCTTAGTATTTGTTACCTTGTTTATTTTGGAAAGAATCGTAGACCTAAAAGCTTTGATTCATGTTGTATCCAAATTTTAACAGGTTGTACATGTCTCAAGACCACAAGATGTTCAGGAAATAGAACCAGCAGTTCCGCCTGCTGAAGCAACAAAACAAGCCGTTGATACTGCTCCACCTGCCCCTCCAAAAGTTGATTATGCTACTGACCTTTTCAACATGCTTTCAGTGGATGGTCCAAGTGAGAATGGGTCGGATGCAGCATCAGCTGAGGATAATGATTGGGCTGGTTTTCAGTGTATGTCTTTACTCCCCTCCCATCATTCTAATACGTTTTCCTGTACTGGAATCATCCTATATAAGTATGGTTCTGGCCTTTTTCCAATGTGTTGGGGTTAAGAGAAATGGTTGCCTTTAATCTGCAGCTGCTGAAAAGGCATCGACAGCTGAGAAAACTGGTCCATCAAAGGCAGCAGAGAACAATGTCAAATCTTCATCAGGAATTGAGGATCTATTTAAAGATGCACCTTTGTTAACACCTGTTTCAGAGAAACCTCAGAAAGACTTAAAAAATGATATTATGAGTCTTTTTGAGAAGGTATGTGCTGGATTATCATGCAAATCAGAATTTTTGTTTGGAAAATATATCATTAGTTTGATAAATGGATTGTTTTTGTTAGTTGGAAAAAAAACGTTCTGGCTTTTTCTCTATAATCCATTATACTAGTTTGATTTATTTAATTTAAAAAGGGAAAATAAGCCATAAGTATTAGTAAAATAGTCTTTTAAAATGTTACTTTGTTTTTGACTGAATTGAATTATCGTTTTCTTGTTCCATTGCATAACATGGTTTGTAAATGCACATTATATTATTTAACAATTTGAATATCTGCAGTCGAACATGGTGTCACCCTTCTCTATGCATCAGCAGCAACTAGCAATGCTGGCTCAGCAACAGTCTCTTCTCATGGCCGCAGCAGCTAAATCTGGCGTGGATCAAAAGTTTCCTGGTATTATTCAACAACCCGTGTCCAGTGGAAGCAATTTACCCTCCCAAAGTTGGCCAAACGTTGGCTACCAGTTTCCTGGATTGGTGATGCCTGTAGATGGGCAGGCTGATCTACAGAATGTTTCACAGGTAGAGTCCATAGTAAGGGTTCATTATGAATGTTATTTCATTTATCAACATCGAGTGAAATATTCATTTTGTATATTTCCTTTTGAATCAGAGTCAGACAAAGACCATGGGACAAGCACATCCACTGGGGACCTCTGTTCCGTATTCAGCATCTAGGTATGTCATAAATCATAAATCTCTGTTCCATATTTAGCATCTATTTTCTTCTCAAAAAAATATTTAGCATCTATTTTGAGTTGGCACAAATGTGATGGGATTTTCTAAGCTGTTATTGTGCCGTGTTTTCTTATACCTTGAAATGGTTAATCAAATGGAAAAGGATTTTAAGCAAATTGAGCTCTTGGACATATTTGTATACATCTTGGTCCTTGTGGTTCATATTTCACAACCTTGATTGCTGCTGTTATACAATAGGCTCCTCTCTAACTGAATTGGTGGTGAATCGTTAACTGCCATGTCAAACCCCACCCTCCAAAACCCAACACCTACAGATAAAGAAGAGATACGAGCACGATTTGAACATGGAGCTCAAAACCTTAAGATTTACCATGAATTGTTTTTCCCATTTTCCATTATGAATGCAGGACCATACATTTTTTGTGGGGAATACACCGGATGTATGTGTCTGCAAACACTATCCTTAAAACATATTGGCTTAGATTATTTTACCAAATGGATGAGCTTACACTGGAGAAAGTGGAATGTAAAGCATCAAATATCCATCATTTCATGTTAATGCTACTTATAGTTTTGCTTCATTAGCATAATAATACACCTTTTACCAGGTCTTTATATGTACTTGAATCACCATACTACTGCTTCTCTTTTGCAGCTTTTACAGTATGGCTCAAGTTAGCCCAGTTAATGGCGTGACAAACGATGGGGCGAACAAGACTCAATCACCATCTCCCGTATCATCTTCAACTTCAGCGCAGTCAGGAAAAGATTATGATTTCTCATCTTTAACACAATTGATGTTCCCTAAACCGTGAAGAGTGTTTAGGGTTGGTGATCCCGGCCTTGTTATACCATACAAAAACAGTCGAATTACAGAAAGATAGTACTTTTTTTCCCGTCGTTCCACCTGTACTGGGGTTGTAAACTGTTTGTAGAGGCAGTACCACTTTTTTGCTGTTCTATGGGTGATCATTTGTATGATTAGGGGCTATTTGAGTAATAAGACGGGTTTAGATTGATCAAAACTATTTCCTTTCGAGTTTTATTGTGTTCTTTGGATGAATATTTTTTTAACTAAAGGAACCTCAAGAACAATGCCTATCTACACATGATGTTCGGAATCCCAGAACTCTCGCAAATCCTACCGTTTTTCGTTACCAGTTTTTATCTTCCACTACTCTTGTTAATTTTTGTTCATTGATATTATATAATTCATTCGATCTAGATATTATTTAATTCATTCGATCTGACGGAAAATTGAGAGTGTAAGAAATAAAATGAGGTATGGATTAGCACCACCATTTCGTTATTAGTGTGTTTCGTTTTTTGTTTATTTTCTGGGTAACAAGGATGGGTAACCGCCCCAACACCAGCAAGTTTTAACCAAACTCTCAGCAAGTTCCTTTTGAAGTCCACTATTTTACGCTCAATTACACGACCATACAAATTTCGGATAAGCACACTAGGAAAATGTTGTATTCCAAATCCTCTTGGTTTTGCTACAAGCAATGAAATGATGCTGATCATTTCAGGTTGCTGCAATCAGGATAAGATGGTGGTTTGAACCCTCACCTACCCTAAAGAGAAACTTCAAAAGGCAGCCTGATTAGGATCCAACGCTTTTCTGACAGAATCATGATAGAGGTCCTCTATTAGAGGATGGTAGTTTGAAGTCTTTCGTATGCTAATGAGAGAAACTTCAATAGAATTGCCTAATTAGGGCATCTTTCATAATGGGTCAAACTAGAGTCGGGTTGAATGAAATCAAATTATAGGAGAACCAATTCTTTTGTGAGAGTGACCTTACCAGTCACGTGATTAGGTTATCCTACTAAAAAATTTCTCATGAGTAAGAACCACAAGAATGTTTAGACTCAAGGAGAAACCTCAAATTCATCTAACAAACTCCAAATGTAAAGATAATTTTACATTTGTATAGAAAAAAAGAGAGGAAAAGGAAAGGCCAATTTCAAGCATTGCTTAGTACTATAAAGTCATGAAAAACAATAATTCATGGACAATTTGTAATCATAAATGCCTTTTCATTCTTTCGCATTATTCTTTCTCTTGTGGTTTTGTATCTAGTAATTGAGAACCACCTCATCATGTCGATGAAATTCAGCTACTTTGAAAATTTTCTAACGACCATACTATTTGGTCTCAGAAGTTTTCACAAACTCAACATTCTCAATTCTTGTTTTATTCTTACAAAGATGTTCCAAGATGTGCAGGACAAAAATTGATGGAGTGAAATCCAGACAAGTGATTATAACGCAACTCATTTTTCAAGATACTTTGATGGACTTTTCAGAGAGAAATTCTTGTATGCCACCAAGACTATTCCGTATACTGTCTCTTTCATCACACGACACATTACAAGACGACAATAAAATTTGTGATAAAAAATGAGCAGAAAACTCAGAATTCACATGACAACATGTGTTGTTCCCTGTCAATCAGGTGAGCTTTGGTGTACTTAGCCAAGTGAGCCAACAGCTTTACTCCTTTGGGTACCTTCTTGAAATTTCCTTACCAAAATTAGGTACAAAACTTTGGACTTATAAAAAAACCCCAAATCGAAGTACCCTGCAATGGTTGTTGACTTGGTAGGAAAAGGATCCTCGCTGGATCTTTTTTTTTGAAAATCCGATGGATTCTGTGATTATGATCGTTCATCGTATATCGTGCAGTTAAAAATTATTTTAAATTTTAAATTTTAAATTAAATATAAATAATACCTAATGAAAATTGACTGCATAATGTATGATGAATGATTATGATCACAGAATCTTCCGGATCTCTAGAAATGAATTCGGCGAGGATCCTTTTCCGACTTGGTAGTCGTAGTTGTTCTAACTGGATAACCAACCAGAAATACAGTACCAGTAGATGACGAACACGTTTAAATTACCCAACAACTGGACGGTGGCACGAGAACACATATAGATTGATTGAGACGGTAACAGTACAAGGCCATCAGCTACAGCTCCAAACCCTCCCGAATATTCTTCATCTTTGACTCACCCAGGAGTCCAATTTTATTAGGTCACAATCGACCAATACAAAACCATCACGTGTCGACTGCAAGCATGGGTTTTGAGGTGCCCATACGGTGATGAGCCAAGTGACATGCAAATGCGCTCCATATACTTTGCTTTCTGTTTGGGAGAACGCTAAGAAGATTTAATTGTACTAAAAATATGTGGTAGCAAAAAATTCATATAACTTTGCTCTTGAGAGAAAGAGAGACTCCTTACTTCCTTAGCATTTCTCTTTATATAAGATCCTGGAGAGCCTGGTGTGGGGCTGAGGAATGGGGCAAATCATGAAAAGCACCCTCCCAGTGTAGGACCACTGATGGCATCGACGGGAAATTTAGTTTATATGATTTTAATTTGACAAGTTTAAGGACTGGTTGGGATTGTTTGTGTAAAAATCATTTATTCTCTGTAAGTGTTTATGTTAAAAGTATTTTCATTGAAAGAATATTGATTTTTTTTTAAGTAAAAATTGAAGTGCTTCATGAATTAGCATCTGGTCTTCTTAAGCAAGCGTAATTATGCGCATCTAACCATTTTTGGTTTTTGGGCAAACGCAATGAAAGGTGATTTTAGCCTTGTGTCCTTTCCAAAAGCAAATTGTAAACATATCCTAACTTATGCATGAACCACCTCCAAATTATACTTGCAAAAATATAAACAATTTGATACAATAGTTGATGAGATTCAAACTTAAGATTCTCCTAATAAAATAAAAAAATTTCACTAGACTAAATTATAGTCAGACAAAATTGTTGAAATGTTGCTATGCATGCATAATTGAAATTCAAATTCTCCTACCATGTAGTTGATAGTGTTTATATAATCCCTGTAGTTGTTTCGGCCTATTAGGTGGGCACAACCACCCAATAAGGGCCACACACTCTCCCATTCTTCCCTTCTAATCTTTGTTCATGTTTCAATGTGTCATCTAGCCACAAACATGATGATGGTCTACAAAGGTTTAGCATAAACAAACTTCACTTACATATCTTCTCACTCTAGCTAATTTAAAGTTCATTTGGAGACTTGTAGTTTGAGAGGAAATCACATCATGCCATGTATATGAATTAATAATGTTTTCTTGCTAGATAATTTAATGTATTGATTCGATTAGCGTAACTTGTCAAATAATTTTGACGTGAGGACATTTACGCGATATTCAAAATCATTTTGCAATGGGATTTGCTCTTTATCTTATTAGTCTACTCCGTCCTACATCTCGTAAAGTCCTCCTCCATCACATTCAATGAAGTTTGCTGAAATAAATCACATCGACTTTTGCATGCTCGATGGATCTCACCATCCAATTGACTTTTATGACCATTTTCTTGGATATATATGGATGCAGTCTTAATATGTAGGGCGCAACTTTATTTTTGTCTCTCACTTGCGTATAGCTGCACTAGCAATAGATAGCTAGCTAGCGAGGAGAAATTTTTTAATATATCGGAACACAATCTGGTACATTAAGTGTCATAATACAAGTGAGTTTGATTTTTTTATAAGTATCTAACCATTTGTAACGTGACACTTAACGTACAAGACTGTGTTCCTGACACACTGAAAAATCTCTCGCTAGCTAGGGCTAAATATTCTGCATCGTACTATTGCATTGCATGCCTATATTGACCACAGACAAATTAAGACTCTTTACGTACACACATTGCCCATCTAATTAATAAAACATGCATCTGATTATATACGTTATTTGGACTTTTCATCCAAATGCAAAAACAAAATTGAACAAGAACATTAAGACTAAGAAGATTCAGACAAACAGGTGTGTTATGATTAGGCTAGCTTGGTGCTTATTGGTTGGTCGGCCATCTTAGCACATGAATTAATATTTTATAATAAGCTAATTAAATCCACCGATGATTAACTTGCTATAGTACAATGTGATTTCTCTAACGTTATCCTTAAAGTGAATGTGGTTGCTTACTGGTAGTGTAGGTTTGAAGAAAATGGTTAGTTTGATTGTTAATTAATCTGGGTTAGTGCAAGAACGTGGCATGGCAAACCCACGTTTAATTTATTAGTATTTCATTTCATTTTTTGGCTTTGGTAAACCCAAATCACATGTTCATTGTTTTTGCTCGGTCGTTGACTATGCATATATTCTAATCCCGGGCTGTATATAGAAGAGGCCTTCTTAATTTTTCTCTTATTCTCTCTTTCTATTTAAATGGTTACGATTAAGTCATGTTAGCATTTTAGATTAATTTTTTATTGAAAGATAAAGATAAAAAGAAAAATGAGAGAGGAGGGACCGAAGGGAATGAGAATAAGATGAGAGCGAATTCTACTCCGTATATTTGGGCATCATTGCTAAATTTACAGCTAGGCAACAGACCCTCTTTTGAGAAGAGAACTCGTGTTTGTTGTCATGTCTTATTTAGTAGGAAAGAACTTGTGAGTGACTCACAATGTTGATGAGTGATCGTTTCATAAGTGAGAACTAGAAGTGAAAAACTGCGTACGTAAGAAATTTTCTTATCTTAATCTTTACGTTGCTATATAATGTTACCGAGTACTAGCACATATTACAATGCGCAGAGGCCGATCCAAGATGGGGTCCCCTAGGTCCCGGACCTTATCAAAGTCATAAAATATAGGGGAACACATTTGCTGGAGCCCTGTATTAACCAATTGGTTTGGGTCTTGAAAATGCTCTGTTTGATGATCTGTCTCTTCGGCAAGTGATGCTCGACAAGCCTTGTCATCAGGCCTTGGAAGTCATCGACAAATATAGGCATAACACATCTCACCAAGTGTTCAACTAAATGTTTCAATAAAAAAAAACTAAACGATAAAATTTTGTATTGTGCGAACATGAATCTTTTGCATTGGGACCCTACGAGATTCGAGTCCTGGATTTGCCTCTAATAACACATGAATTATGTTATACGAGAAGTTTCTAAATAGCTATTCACTCATTTTACAACACAAGTATTGATAACATCGCATGATGATATGTCCAAATTTTTCGTACTGCATCTTGGATGGCTAATGGCTTTCGTTGCATGCTAAATTTGGTTATGGTACCACATTTGACCTTTCCCTTGTATTACAACTCACGATTTATCTACTGTCATTGAGCAAGTGAGGAATCTTTCTTAATTAGCTCCTAATCATGGTCGGTTAATTAAGTAGGACGATAAACACGTCGGGAAGCTCAAGATTAATTAAAAAAGGGTAAAGGCAGTACCCGGTGCCCAATGGGTGACTGAGTACTCCATTCGATACCCATGGCCCGGACATTTAGGATCCTGCAAGTTCAACACACCGCCGGAGTTAACGGTCACTTTTATATAAATATAGCCGTTGGGATGGGGTAGTGGTACCTTGTAAATATTCAATTCTTCCTGTTCCTGACAACATGTAAAGTTCTCTAATGTTGTACAAAGATTAAAAAATTAATCACCTTTGTGAGCTACTTTTTATGATTAAATGATAATTAAGTAAATACATTAATTAATAAATAAATAAATACAAAGAAAGAACAGTGTCTGACCTCTAAACACCAAAATGATCTGGAGATTTAGAAACTGGTTATTTATAGATACGTGATTTCTGAGCTTCTCATCCAAGAAATGACAGTCTTTTCAGAAAGAGAGAGCGAAGGTTCCTAATTCAAGAAATGGCAGCTAAAATCTCTTTTAAATTTCCAAGATCAATAGTTTAATTTGCTTAACTAATTATTTGAGAAATATTATGCTGATGAGTGCTTTAGTTATAAGTGCTTTTAGTAGAAACCCAAGAACACTTCAAACTTTTTCTACCAAACGTCATCAGAAATATATATATATATTTTTGGGTAAATTACAAAAACTACTTCAACTATTGGGTGGTAAATAGTTTCATACCTCATTTTTAAAAAGTTTCAATGTCATACTTTTACTTACGAATTTGTTGCAATGTGCTACCTCCGTTGCATTGGCTGTCAATTGGTCCGTTATATGATGTGGCGTATGCCACATCCCACCATCTCCACATATGAACTTCCACGTTGGCATCTGATACACGTGGATCATCTAAAAGGATGACACATGCATATCACAAAAAATTTAAAATTAAAAAAAAAAAAAAATTTAAAAAAAACTTCCCTCGTGAATCGTGCAATTCGAATTGAAGCATAAAGCCCCAACCCATGCAATTCCCTTCCATTTCTTTAGTTCTAGTTCCCAAATCAAAGAGCCTTAACCCTATTTCATATCACCCACCCCAAATCGTCGTCCAAATCGCGATCAATAGTTCATTGAGCGAAAACCCTGAGTTCGTGTTGTTGTTGCCTACCTTCCTTTTGTTCTTTTTTGTTGAAAACCCTAAGTTCTTATGGTTTTCGAAAGATTTGACAGTATTCCGAAGGATTTGAAATGGGGTGGAATGTGTGCGAGGATCCCGAGCAAACGACACCTACCTACTATAAGTACAAATTTCAGTTCGTTTTGTGCTTTGTTGCATCCTTTTTTTTATTCTCGTTTTTCTGGGTTTGTTGATTCAAAAATCTTTGTTGGCGATTTGTGGGTTTCATTGATTGTTTAATCGAAATACTTACGGATATGTTGTAGAATGGGGATCATGTGGGTCCTTTGTTTATTATTGTCGAGAAAAAGGTTGTTTGGGTGCTGGTGGTCCAGGGGTCCGGTAGGTGCTTTGTGTATTGTTGTCGGGGCCTCGGGGAAAAGGTAGTTTGGGTGGTGGTGGTCCTTTGTATAATTGTTTAACAAAAGTTGAAATTTGGGTGCTTTCTTTTGTTTTCTTTATTCAAATGTTGGATAATGCAAGGTCCTTTATGTGTTTTGTTTGTTGGAGATGGGTGGGTTTATTCAAAATGCTTACTGATTTGTTGGATAATGGGGTCCTTTTGGGTCCTCTTGTGTTTTTATCTGTGATGTGCTTTGTGCTTTGCTTTGTTGTTGGTTGTTGAATTGCAATTGTTTACATTTGAGGTGGGTGTAGTCCTAAGGTTTGTTGCCTGCACTAACTAGGGTCCTTTTGGTGCCTTTTTGTTGGTGAAGAAGATGTAGTGTTTTCTATGTTTAGGGTTTACAGCTTGGGGCTGAGGCCTTAGGGGTTAGGGCTGAGGCCTTAGAGGATAGAGGTTTAGGGTTTAGGCCTTAGGGTTTAGGGGTAGGCCTTAAGGCTTAGGGGTTAGGGGTGAGGCCTTAAGGGATAGAGGTTTAAGGTTTAGGCCTTAGGGCTTAGGGGTTACGGATTGGGCCTTAGGGCTTAGGGGTTACAGGTTAGGCCTTAGGGCTTGGGGGTTAGGGGTTAAGGCATTTCTCTGTGATGTGCATTGTGCTTTGCTTTGTTTACATTTGTGGTGGGCTGTGGTTTTAAGGTTTTAACTGTTTTTTATTTTTTATTTTATTTTTTGTGAATTTCAGGTTATCCAGAACTATTTTTCATTCGTTTGCATCATGGTGGGGAGCTCGGTCATGAATACTACTGGGGGGGGGGGAAGTTGCATATATAAATTATTGCGACAATGACTTATGTCATTTCCTGTGATAGATGATATGGTGGAAGCTATATGATATAGTGAGATGTTTATGAACTATTACTACAAGATTCCTAACATGGACATTAGTAATGGTTTCAAGCCCATTCAGAGTGATGCCGATGTACAAAAGATGTGCAACTTTATTCCAAAGACTCGAGTGTTAGACATGTACATTGAAGAATTGTCTACAGAAGAAGCCCTTACCAAGGAACAATAATTTATGGAGTCTATGGAGTGCACCGGTCCAAGCTCAGTGATTATTGAGGAATTAAGTGAAGAGGAAGGGGATGTTATGGCAATACCTTGTAAACCAAGAAAAAAAAAAGGGTTGCTAGCTATTGAAGAACCTTCAGATAATAAGGGGGTGTCTATTGAAGAAGAGGTGACTATTATGTGCTTGGATGAAGGTTTTCACCAAGAAGAGGTGGCTGGTACAAGTGTGGTTGAGGAAGAAGATGTACAAGTTGCTCGAGAAGGAAGTTTACAAGATGTATAAGTTGATGAACAAGGTGTACAAGTTGCTGAAGAAGGTGAAGAGGAACATGGTGATACCTTCTTTGATGTACCAGTCGATTTTGAAGGAGACCAAGAAGAAAGTGAAGAAGAAGATCCTGAAGAAGATAGTGATTTTGTAGAGAGTGACTATGAGAGTGATGAAGATAACCCAAACTTTGCTAAATATGATGTGATTCAGGAACCATATTATAATTATGATGATCTGGAAAGTGTACACTTTGAAGATGAGGAATGAGGCAAAAAAAAAATAAAAAAATAAAGCATTATCCAGAGTTTAATGAGAAAACAGATATGAAAAATCCACAGCTTACTCTAGGGCTTATTTTCAGAGACAGTGTGCAATTCAAGAAAGTCGTCATGATGTATTCCTTAGTGAATGGATATGGGGAAATTTATTTCCACAGGAATGAGAAGTTGAAGATTACTGCCAAGTGCGCAAATGACTGCTTTTGGATGTGTGCTGCTGGCAAGATGCATGGATCAAACAGCATCTAAATCAAGACAGTCCTTGATCACCACACCTGTGGGATGACTTGGGCAAATAAAAACATGACTGCTTCTTTACTCACATATTTGTACTTGGATCGGATAAAGCTCAATCCCACATCGCATGTCAGATCTTTTTTATCCACTGTGGAATCCGAGTAGAATCATGGGTGTACAAAGATGAAGGCTTATAGGGCATTGAATAAAGCTTTCAAGATTATTGAAGGGAAACCTGTAGAGAAATATAAAAAGCTGTGGGATTTTGCTGAGAAAGTAAGAAGGACTAACCCTGGAAGCACTGTGAAGTTGATGTTAGATGGGGAAAGGTTTTCAGAGGATATATGTTTGCTTGGGGGCATGTAAAGAAGGCTTTAAGACATGATATAGACCTTTGATAGGTTTAGATGGGTGTCACTTAAAGGTTTTACATGGAGGGCAGTTGCTATGTGTTGTTGGCATTAATCCAAATGATGAGACATGGGTTATTGCATATGCAGTAGTGGAAATGGAAAAAAAGGCAGCTTGGGTTTGGTTCTTACAACTGTTAGCTGATGATGTGGGTATAGAAAACCAAAATGGATGGACATTTATCAGTGATAAGCAAAAGGGGCTAATTCCAGCATTTTAAAAAGTCCTCCCCAGATGCCACCACAGATTCTGTGTGAGGCATTTGCACACAAACTATAGGAATTTGTTCAAGGGGAAAAGTTTGAAATATGCTCTATGAGTAGGTGCCAAAACAACAACGGTTCCACACTTCAAAAAGGCAATGGAAGAGGTTAAAAAGCCAGATGAGAAGGCCTACAATTGGCTAGTGAAGAAGCCTGCAACTCAATGGAGCAAGTCCCACTTTGAAACCTATCCAAAGTGTGACATGTTGCTCAATAATTTGTGTGAATCATTCAATGCAGTCATACTAGTGCCAAGGCAAAAGCCTATTATAACTATGCTGCAAATGATTCAGACTATGTTGATGAAGAGAATTCAAATGAGGCGAGGTATAATGATGAAGCAAGTAGGAGATCTCTGCTCTAAGATTAGGAAGAACTTGGAGGAAGCCAAACTCTTAAGTGGCAGGTGCATTGCACAATGGTCAGGAGGGACCAAATTTCAAGTGGATGCTGGAGGTGAGGAACAATTTTTAGTATCCTCCTACATGCTCTTGTAGGAAGTACCTTGCAACCATGCAATATCTGCCATCCATTTCAAGAGAGAAAAACCTGAGGATTATGTGGATGCATACTATTCAAAGGCATGGTACTTGGAAGTTTATTCTCACTTAATAATGCTAATGAATGGTATGTCATTGTGGGAGGATACTGAAAACCCACCAATCTTCCCTCCATTATATACAAGGCAACCTGGAAGACTAAGGAACAAAAGAAACAAAGAAACTGCTGATTTGGAGAAAGATGGTGAACAAACTCCCACCAACCCACCAAATAATCCTAAAGGTCCTCCTAAGCCACTTAAGTTAGGAAGGAAATGGCAAGGTGCTTTTAAGTGTACTATACGCAAGCAAGAAGGACATAATTCACAGACCCATCATCGACATCTTCCTCCAAGGGACAAACAGGTAACATTTTGTATTTCTTTAATCCTTTAATCCTTTAATGAAATGATTTTATACTTTGTTATAGGCATCTACATCAGCCTAAGGGAGAACATCATCATCAGCCGAAGCTGCAGCTAAAAAGAGAACAAGGAAATCTAAGGTACAAAACCTAATCACAAATTGTTGTTTTTCACTTCTTGTTTTATGTGCAGTAGGAACTAAAATTATGGTACATGGGTTCTAGAATTAGACATCACAAACATTGAATTTCTTTTGGTTTTTTGAATTGATTTGTATCCCTGAAAATGCATTGTTTTGCACTGTTTTGATAGATGGATTTCAGTATGTTTTTTGGATTAGTGCACTATGCATTTTGGGATATTTAAGGATGTCTAATGCATATCTTTGTAAATGTTAGATGGATCAATGATGCTATATGAATTATAGTTTGGTCTTTGCAAATGTTTTGTTTCAAGTGGACTTTGTGTTCATTTTTTTTTTATATCATGTGCTTATGTAGGATTTGTGTTGATGTGGGATCATATGTTTATGTACAATTTCCATTTGGTTTGTTTTTTTTAGGTTGTATTATCTTCCAAAATTGGACCCCCTTTAAAAAAAATTAAAAAAAGATTTTTTTTTTTTTTTTTGCTGACGTGGACGATTTTTGGTGGGAAATAATTATGTTGAAAAAAAAAAAATTCTAGTTTTTTTTTAAATGACGTGGAAATTAATTTGGCAGAAAATCTATGTGGTAGACCACATGGAAGTTCATATGTGGAGATGGTGAGACGTGGCATACGCCACGTCATTATATGACGGACCAATTGACAACCAATGTAACGGAGGTAGCACATTGAAACAAATTCGTAAGCAAATGTATGACATTGAAACATTTTAAAGATGAGGTATGAAACTGTTAACGACCTAATAGTTGAGGTAGTTTTTTGTAATTTACCTTTTTTTTTTTTTTTAACAAACGATATTGTTTACATTAAGAGAGTGGGGGAGTAGCCTCACACTGGGCTTAACCATAATAATTGGTTCAAATTCGCTTTTGGTAAGAATCGAACCTAAAACATTTTACTTACAAGTGAAGAGGATTACAACTGGACTATAGAGGAAAACAATTAGACCATGGTCCTAAGAAGCCTTGGTGAATTTTATTTATGTTGTAAATAATATTAGAGAGAGAGGAGAGCGGGATAGTAGAGAGGAAGGTCATACCTTCACAGACCCGCTGAGGGATTTGTGGAGGCACACCTACCGAAACACAAGAGTTTTTCTCCAACCAAGAGACCAATCACAATGTGACAGTGACACGTGTCAATATTAGAATAAAAACTCCTAGAGCCTCATATTGACCAGGGACGAAAGCGTGCGACTCACCTCACCTATAAAAGGAGACCATTTTCCTATATCTAATGACATTATCAACCTTAACTCACCCACACCCCCCCCCCCCTTTTTTTTTTTAATGAAAAAAAAGGATATTATCTACTTTGAGGGGAAGGGGAAGGGGTTGGGTTTAACCGCACAATGAGCTAGCAATAACGGGGTTCAAATTCGCCTTTGACGAGAATTGAATCAAAGACTTCTAACTTAGAAATGGAAAGGAATATATCTAGACCGTAATGATGATTATGCTTGAAGCTTTATACTATGTAAACTCTTCACTTTTAATGAGAACTCATCTACCTTGGTGGACGTAGCCCAACTTAGGATGAACCACTTACATCTTATTTTTGCTTCCTATCTCTATCTCTTCACATACTACCCTCACTAGATGACTGAAGCAACCTTGCGAATGTTACAACCTTAATAGTTTACATTGTTCCAAAGTCCAACTGGTTTTTTCATTTTATTATCAACATTTAATGTTATATATTATTAAATTAAAACACGCCATGTAATATGCCTACATGTTATGAATAAGGATCCTCTTTGGATTCTCTTTGTAAGGATTTCAGATATCCTCTAATTATGTCTATTCATCGTATATCGTGCAGTCATAAATTATTTTAATTTTTTTTTTAAATTGAAAACAAATAGTACTTGATAAAAATTAATTGTACGATTTACAATGAACAAATACGGTTAAAGAATGGTATGTATCCTCATAAAGAAGATCCGGAAATAATTATCATTCACGTGTCACCTCTTATACCATCATTTCCACTTCTTCAAAACGGTAACGGTACCTCTTGATCCAACGGCTCATGTTTTATCGCAAAACCCACTCCTCCCTCGGCCTCTATATATAACTCACCTCCTCCCCCATTCACTCATTCTTTAATCTTCCTAAATAAAACTCTAGCCGGAAAAGGTAAAGATTCTGATCAATTCGCAACCTTAATAGCCGGAAAAAAATGTCGACGAGCTCGAGCAACACCTGGTTACTCACTCTTAAGGTTGCGTTGATCTCCACTGGCGTGGTCTCCATGGCCGTGGGGCTGAAACTCTCATCTCCATTGGTCGCCGACGCCGTCACCTCCCAAGTCCCTTCTCTCTGGAGCTCCGCCATCTCCTGGCTCAGACCGCCGTATCTCTACATACTCATTAACTGCATCATCATCAGCATCGTCGCCTCCTCCAAGCTCCACCCAAAACCCGAAGATTCTCATCCGGAAACGGAGCCGGAGCTGGTGATGGTCCCTCCTCTGACGATGGAGAAGATCTCCACACAAATACAATCCGACTACGCGGCGTACGACGGCTTGATTCTGAGCAAGTACGGTTACGATGCGAATGTGCTGCCAAAGATTTCGGATTCGTATGGAGGAGGGACTGGAGGAGTAGTGCTGGAAGAGAAGGTTTGGGTCCCGGAGGCAGTGAAGAAGAAGGAGAAGAGAGAAGATAGGGCGGGGATTGACGGCGGCGATGAGAACGCCTTGGTATCGACGCCTGTAAAGACGAGTTTGCAGAGGAAGGGCTCTATGGAGTTCTGGTTGAACGAGAATCAGAAACCGCCGGTTTCCGCTCGTATCGGTCACAGAAAATCAGTTAAATCTAGCCCTGAAGGTACCACTCTCTCTCTCTCTCCCTCTCCCCCCCTCCTCCCCCTATGTACGACTTGTCGTACACGTTTTTGAATATTCGGATAGGGAGAAAGAACTGGACTGGCCGGACCGGACCACCTAACCTTTCGGCGGTCAAAGCGCCGCCCGATTTTTCTTTTTTTATTATCGGGTAAATTTCAAATTTATTTCGGAGTTGGAAAGGTCGAAATTGCCCTCAACTCCTCGTGGAGGAGAAATTTTTAGGAGTGCCGGTACCCTCTCTCATTAGAATTTGATTTTATTTTTTTTATTGAAAAATAAGTGAGGGTAGGGTTCACTATTATGAGTGAGTGGTGTACCGGGTACACCTAAAAATTTCTCTGGAGGAGAGGTTTTTCAGTGTTATTAGTACACGGATGATACATCACGTGTTATTATATAAATGATTAGATATGTGTGTTAAAATATTAATAACTTAAACAATAAAATTTTCCAGCATTTATATATCACACATGATGTACTACCTGTGTTTTAGTTAAAAAAATTTCTCTGTTTCGTGGGGACAGAAGTATAATTTCACACTAGATCAAAATGGCAAATTAATGGGTTTGTTTTGGCAGGGGGGAAGTCGCTGGGGGTGTCGAAGCCGAAACGGCACGACACGCTGGAGAGCACGTGGAGGACGATAACGGACGGGCGGTCGATGCCGTTGACGAGACACCTGAAGAAGTCGGACACGTGGGAGACGCACGTGAGGAGGAATGACGAGAACACGCCGCCTCCGAAGTCGAAGGTGAACAAGTCGGAGACGTTCCAGGAGCGGAGCAGCGGGAACTCGCCGTCACTGGCTCGTTCGTCGGGGTCAGGGCGGCTGAGGAAGGAGCCGTCGTTGAGTCAGGACGAGTTGAACCGTCGAGTGGAGGCGTTCATAAAAAAGTTTAACGAGGAAATGAGGCTGCAGAGGCAGGAGTCGTTGAATCAGTACCAGGAGATGGTTAGCCGTGGGGCCCAGCCCCCATTGTCTCACTAGTTTATTTTTTTATTTTTTATTTTTTGTTTATATATTTATCCATTTTTTGTTTGGGTAAAGTGATAGGTGTGGTGAAAATACAGAGTTAATTTGTTGGGTAAAAATTGCGTTTAGGGTACTTTTCGGGTTTTGAAAATTGCAATCAACTCCAACGGCTAGTTTTAATGTCGGAAGGATTCTCTCCGGATCCTCAAATTGTGGTTTTAATGTTATTGTATATCGTGCGGTCATTTTTCATTAGGTACAATTTATATTTAATTTAAAATAATTTTTGACTGTATGATTTAGGAATTCCATAATCCTTACAAAGATGATCCGGAGAAAATCCTCATTCGTTTTAATGATGTCCGAAAACTGTGGCCGGTGCATGGGAACTCAGACATGCAATCAGAGGTAGAGAAGGATGCTTGGACATGAATCTGTTCAGAAAGAAAAATATTAAAAATATGATTTTGATTTCTTGGATGAAATTGATTTGATGGTTGATGAAATGTTTGATTTATTGTTCTACCAAGTTGTTTTCTATCCCATGGTAGTTATGAGATCTCTAGTTTTTTATAATTTAAAAAATTTAAGGTGCGTTTGTTGCATATGATTATTTCGGACTAAACTAGTTTCAGGGACTAAGTTGGACTGACTTGACTTGGACTAAGCAGGATAATAATAGTAAAGTGTTTTATGTAGTGCTGGACTAATTCATGGACTAAAATTATTTTAGAGCCCAAAATATTTTTTTTATCATTTTTAATTTACTTTTACTTTAAAAAACCAAAGACAATCAAATATTATATTATAATTTTTTTTTTTAATTTACTTTCCTTTCCCTTATCTTCATTGTTTCTATCAAACTCTGCATCTAACCCCTATCTCTCTGCTACTCTCTTTTCTCCCAATTAGTCAAATCTCCCTCCTTTTTACCCTTCCACTTCTTGCCTTCTCAATAGATTTGGGATTTTTGCAATTCCCAAACTCCCCCTTCTTCATGTTTTGGCCGAATCATGTGTTAAGACATCGCGTTGTTCGTTGTCTAATCTTCAAATAGCTTTTGGGGAGCAGTGAAATCGGCCTGCAGCAAGGCCCGACGACCTAATCGAAGGCGAGTGGGGGATTGTGGAGTCAATGGAGTGAGAGACGAAGGTGACTTGGGGTTGGAACGCTTGGTTTTCTCGAGACGCTGCAAAACCCAGAAACGGTCTTAGTAGTCCGATGCTTTTCGGGGTCTCTCGCTAAGACCCCCTAGCGAGCTCTTTAGTCCATGCGAGTCCCATCTAATCTCATTAAAGTTAGTCCCTTCTGTTAACAAACACTGGACTACACTAACTTTTAGTCTAGTCTAGTCCAATTAAACTTAGTGAGGGCAAACAAACACACCCTTATAGTCCAGTCCAAACAAACACTAAGCGTGAAACAATATCACTTATCTGGCACTACACCATTTTGTATGTGCCAAGCCAATCTATCTTAGTTTATGAAGCTAATTCAATCTTACTTTTTAGATT